>NC_071275.1:16794014-16926514 GCF_023375685.1 Ictalurus furcatus
CGCAATAAATATTTATATAGTGCTTATGAAAGGACCTACGCAAGTACCCTTCAAATAGCATGCTAGTGAAATGCTAATGTATGGCTTGTATTGACTCTATGAAGGTACCACAAAATGACTTTATAACGATATATGGGAAATTCATATAAACATATAAACATTTTTGCAGTGCTTATTAATGTGTTTTAAAGGCCCTATGTAGGCACCCTGTAAATTAAGTATTATTTTATGCAGCATATTTCTGATGGGAAATGAAGAAGTACCTCATTTGTAGGCCTAAACGCTTGGGGGAAATGTGGCCATATTAGTGTTGTGGGTTTTGTTTTTTGTTTTATTTTAATTAAATTTTTTTTTTCCCTAAGAATGATAGCAAGGATTGAACGCGGCACATTAAAACCTCCCCCTTGGAGAAAGGTGAGCTTGGAGGACATAAGTAGCTCATCAGTGAATGAGCCTGACACCATTCTGCCACCCACACCGGGAGAGAACTGTCCAACACACACACACACACACACACACTTACTTTAGCCCTGCTGGGGCAATTACTTGCTATTATCGGTCAGGGAGGAGCAATGCAGCACCAGAATCATGAGTCTCCTCCTCGAGTGGGTGAAATGCCTTCGCTTCTCTCCAGCACGCTAAAATTCCATTATTGGTCCATCGATTAATTAATCCTTCTCGCTAATTGAAACTAAGGGTTGCAGAAAGCATATCATTTTGTGAGGGCTGTAATGGAAGTAATGCGATAATTAGGCATGATGAGATGCCTGTTCAGACCGTGGCATATTACTTTAACTCATGACAGTAGGGGGGAAATATGGAAACAACTTGAGCTTGTTAATACAGACTGTGTTATATAACTTAATACATCATGTAAAAAACATATTTGTTCCCTCGTCGTATATGTGATGTGATCTGAGTTACTTATTATACCGTCAGCCTTTATGATGCCTTTATGATTGTTTTTGTGTTGTTGTCGTTTTGTTTGATTTCGGATGTTTGATTGACGGCGTAATTAATGTGAACCAGAAGTTGCGCATTGTGACATTTTGCATCATTTTGCATCATTTTGCATCATGATACACTCAGTATTCAAAACACACTTCTTAAAAGTTCACAGAGATGTCTGTGGAAATGAAGGCATTTGGGTGGGTGGTATTTGGAAGTGCTTTTTTTTTTCTTCTCCAAATAAGGGGTCTCTCTCTCTCTCTCTCTCTCTCTCTCTCTCTAAATCTCCCCCTCTCTCTCTTTCTGTACTTAAAATGGGAGTTTCTGCTCTTCTTGCTCCTCTTCTTTAGTGTTATGGACACCACTATGTATACAATATAGTATACTGTATCTAATACAAAACTACAAACATTTTGGAGATGCTGTTTTAATGTTATAGTTTGTCACTTCTGGGAAAATGATTACAAATGTCTGATGACTCATCATGTACTAATCTGGTGTTCATCCAATTAAATGCACTTCAGAATAGATATGTCCCTCCCTACGGGTGTGTTTTGTTCTACAGTAGCAGCTCATTAACAGGAAGCATGGATCCTTGGTGTATTTCCACTATTCCTTTTCCAACCATCACTTGGTTGAGGAAAAAAAAAAAAAAAGTTGGTGTTTATTTGTTTAGAAGAGGGTGGAGTTAGGAATTTGTGGAATTTTGTCAAGTAGCGCAAAAAGTTTTATTAATTCGTGGCCACGACTTATTAGAAAATAACCATCATGTTGTCTCAGCGACATATATTCATTTTATAAATATACAAAGATAGAGAGAGTGTGTGTATATAAACATGATGTTATTTCAAAGTAATTAATTGCATTTCAGCCCAATTAGTAGAATGTGTGGTAAACTATTTAATGAATTCATTATCATTAAGAGCTATTAACACTGTTGTACTTCATGACGTGACTCACATACAGCGCCCTCCACTAATATTGGCGCCCTTGGTAAATATGAGCAAAGAAGGCTGTGAAAAATTGTCTTTATTGTTTAACCTTTTGATATTTTGTTTAAAAAAAATATCACAAAAATACTCTGCTCTCAAACAGTTGTAAACACAACACAGCTTTACCAATTTTTAGAATTTTTTTTAAACAAAAGATCAAAAGGTTAAACAATAAAGACAAATTTTCACAGCCTTCTTTGCTCATATTTACCAAGGGTGGCAATATTAGTGGAGGGTGTTGTACACAACTTTTTTCATGTGACAGCATTGCCCATTTTTAGGAAGATCGACATGCTTTTGAGTGTATGTTGTTGCTTTTTTTTCAAAGAGCTGTAAAATGCTAGGATTACACATTTCCCTGTATGTGATGTCCAGGAGGAAATATGTTTGCTGTTCAGACAACACCACGTTAAACTTGTGTAGGAGTTTGAAACATTACTTAGTTAACCGGTCAACCCGAGAGTGTGTCAGGTGGCTCTGCACCCCCTGGTGTACACGCAGCAATGAGTTGTTTGCCTGTGATGTTTAATTTAGAAATGTCAGTCTCCTTCATATTTATGAGCACCGGTATATGCGAGCGGCACGGAGTGAACTATTCTGAGCGTGCAGACAGCTGACCTTTCTGACTGCTGCTCTCAGAATAGCCCAAGCTGCTGTGCTGCAGATGGATGAGACACAGTTCTAATGTACTAAATGTATCGGCTTTGTCTGTTGAGTTTTGCTTGTGTGGCTCGGTGTCTTAACATTTGTTCATTCTGAAATAATACTGGGGCAGGACTTTGGCATGTGTGCTGGTGGTCTGGGTGACTCCACAATTGAGGTGCGACTTAGCGCTCAAAAAGTAACTCGTAGAAATGAAATGCTTTTATAATGGCATGAGGACAATCTAATCACACACTTTTAAAAGATTTTTTTTTAAAAAAAATAAAATAAAAATAAATAATAATTACTAATTTAAGTAATTATACTTTCAAATTGACTCTGTCAGTCAATATCACAATATCATTGAAAATATCATTGAACTTTTCTTCTTCCCATGATCTTCAGGAAATTGTTGAATGTTCCATATATTTCATGGCAGTGAATGTGATTAAAATAATATTACAATAAAATAATAAATTAAAATCATAGATGGCTAGTGGAAAAAGATGTTATAATATTAAACATTAATGCAAAAATAATGAGATTTTTGCAGTATATTAGTAATTATATTTCAATGTAAAGTGTAGTTACAGTGGGACAGGCAACAATGCTGTTTTTTTTTTATTATTATTATTATGTAGAGGTTTGATTAATGTTTTAAGTGCCAAAAGAATGTTGTGTTCAAATGTCTTTTACCTTTACTTTATGACCTTTTTCCTTTACCTTTACATTAAATGGTACACTTTGCTTATTTCCCTTTGTGCAGGATACATGCCAGGAAATGTATCATAAATCATATTTCATGCACACTGAGGTGAAGTGTACATTTAGTATTTGTATTTTTCCATCCACTTTTGTTCATCAGTCGCTTTGTTACCGTAGGGTCAGAGAGATTATTAAAGTGCCTCTGATCCGACGCCCCCAGTCTTTCAAGAATCCACTTGCTTTTAGTACGGCATCGATTAAACACACACACACACACAAAGAGAGAGAGAGAGAGAGAGAGAGAGAGAGACAGAGACAGAGACAGAGAGAGACAGAGAGAGAGAGTGAGAGATAGAGAGAGAGAGACAGAGAGAGAGAGTGAGAGAGAGAGAGAGAGAGAGAGAGACAGAGAGAGAGAGGGAGAGAAAGAGAGAGGGAGAGAGAGTGAGATAGAGTGAGAGAGAGAGAGTGAATGTCCACATGCTTGAATCGCTTCTGCATTTCCACGGATATTCAAAACTCCATTCCCAGGGTTCCTCGTCTGTCCGGACATCTGGTGTTTATCTCACTTTTCTGTCATAAGGCCTATTCAGGCATATAATTGTAAAATTAACACCCAACTCAAATGTCAGTCCTGATAGTGATGCTTAGTTTTCCCCATAATCATCATAACAAGTGGCAATCTTGGGTTCCGGGGTCTATTAGAAACAAATCTAAGATCATTCCTGTCCTGAATGTCAAGGGCACAACTGTTTTGGGTGAGAGTTGTAGTTTAAACAAGCTCTCAAATATAACCAGCTCATGCATACATGCATACATACTCAGACATACACCTGATTAGCAATGTCCTCTTACAGTTCAATTCAATTCAATTTGATTTGTATAGCGCTTTTAACAATGGACATTGTCTCAAAGGAGCTTTACAGAAACATATAAACACGGGATACAGATTTTAAGCGTGTGGATTTATCCCTACTGAGTGAGCCGGTGGCGACGGTGGTGATGAAAAACTCCCTAAGATGATATGAGGAAGAAACCTTGAGAGGAACCAGACTCAGAAGGGAACCCGTCCTCATCTGGGTAACAACGGATAGTGTGACAGTAAAAGAAAGTTCAGTACGGTTTTTATATGAAGTCTTTGTTGAACTAATCCAGTCTTCACTAAAGGAGACCTGAGTGCAAAACTGCATGTGGTAATTGCATTCTCAAGGCCATTACAGCTTACTGACGGCGTCATATTGGAATAGTTCACAGCAAGGCAACTTAGCAAAACTTTTTTTTTTTTTTTTTTCATAATGAAACTATCATTTTCACTTATAAATGTATGCTCTAAATCAGTGATCTGTTTGAATGCACTGGATCTAGAACTAGATCTAGTTTGTGCCACTAAAATGTGCAGAATGGAAAAGAATGACATAAGCAAAGCATGGAATGAAACCATGATTTATTTTAAAAATGAGAGCCACAATGAGTTTATTTTATGGCAGCACACTTCAGGTCATAATCAGAGTCAACAACTTAAGTTCAAACGTCATGCCGATATTCACACAGGGAAAGTTCTCTGTATTCGTCGGGTTACGCACGTCCTGCAGTTGATTTTCTGGGTGGTCCATTTAGATGAATAAAATGACCTGTGTATAGTTCACGACTCGGAGGTTGAGAGATTGTTTAGAAGCTTTTGAGATAGGGTTTTCAATAGTGTCTGTACCACCAGCTGTAAACAAAAAGGCTTTTATGCCTGTTTCCTGTGCTGTGAACGCCAGTATGACGCATGAGAAGATTTTAGAATAAACAAGTTTTAAATATGATACGATGATTATAAATAAGAAACAGAAGCATTACTGTACAGTACGTTAGCAATATGTTTCTTCGTACTCAAGCAACAGTAGGGTTCCATAGTGACAATAAAACAATGAATCCAAGAAAAAGGCATTTTATTGGGGGGGGGGGGGGGAGGCATTTTATTTTTATTTCGCATAGAAAAGCAATTCCAGCCAGAGACATTATTTATGGCAATTTAGTGATGATTGTGTTTATATAGTTTATATTAAAATGGTATTCTAATTCTAAAATTTGCACAAAGTCCAGTTTCATAAATGTTCTTATTTAAAAGGTCTGTACCAGCAAATAATGTGAATGAATGGCAACACCAGTTAACTTATAATGGTAAACCATTCGTTCTTAGTTTTTGGCTATACATAAGACCGTCATGAACAGATGAGGTACATCGATTTTTGGGCTTGACTCAGGGAGAATAAGCACATACTTCTCTGTCATCTTTAAACATCCTGTTTTTGTCATCTTTTTTTTTTTTTTTTTTTTAAACGAGCCATACTGTCAGTTCACTAATCAAATATATTAAATAAAATGAAAATTCTGTGAAAATCTGAAAACTCTTCTATTTCTGGAATAATGGCTCTAGCCATGTATCTAGTATCTGGCTACCTTCAGCTAAATACATGATTAGATAAGCAGCAACCGAGAATCTGAGATATAAGCAGTGATGACTGATGTTTCCAAAACTACTGTCACTGAACTAGCCGATTATTGATCGATTCTGCTGGAGAATTTTTTCAAGTACTACAGTAGTTTCAGTCTGCTTAAATGCATCCTAATCTGGACCACATTCACCAATCCCTGGTCTACACTATATTTTCCCTCCACTCATATGTCCTGGCTTGGCTCCTGTGGTATCTGGGCAAGAGTGGGAATAAGTGTTTAATTGACCAAGCTGTACCTCTCTGCCTCCTATTATAGACCGTTAACACTTGCTAACCTCCCAGACTTACAGTTAGGACTCTCTACATACAAATAAAGAACGATGAATCAGTCTGTAAGCATGGACAGTGTTGAATGTAAGCATGGACAGTGTTGAATGTAAGCATGGACAGTGTTGAATGTAAGCATGGACGGTGTTGAATGTAAAGTTAATTGAAAGACATACAGGATCAAGAGAAGAAAGCAGGCAAACAGTCCTGTCTTCCAGCTAGTCTCCTTAACCCCCTCAGTACATCTACAGCTTAAGCCGTCTGCCACCCATGTGACAGAGAGAGAGTGAAAAGGCGGAGCGAAGGGCACAAAGTGGTAGACGAGTTGTCACGCTGAGTAATTAGTCTCTGCTGGGCAAGAAAGTAGCTGAATGTTGTGACACACACTAGATTATCCACAAGTCCACTGAGAGAACCTGTCACCAGACTGTAGATGCATACAGGTACAAATCAGACACCTACACACTCTTTCTCCCTCCTTGATTGGCAGGCAGCCAACACACACACACACACACACACACACACACACACACACACACACAAACACACTGCAGTCAGAGCACAGAGAAAGAAAAAAAGAACAGTAAAAGCAAAATCACACTTCATCATTTCCCCCCCAACTAGTTTCCTAAGTAGTTCCTAAGTTTCCTCTGTTTGCTATTTATCTTCCATGATCCAAACTTTGCAATCACTGCTAATGTTTCCTTTGTCCTTGTCCATCAGTGATCTCTCAAGAAAATAGAGAATGAATGTTTTTTTTTCTTTTTTTTTTAAAGTCTCATTCTTGTCACCTGACTTTCTTTGTTCTGTCACAACAGACTCCGTTTCAAAGGCGACGCGACAGCAGATCCCTATTTATTGCAGGGACACTTCCTGCATGTGCCAACATTTCTTTTTTTCCCCCCACACATTGTCTTTTAATTACCACTGAATGGCTAATGACATCCACGGCAATGAACGAGAAGGACGCCAAAAGCAGGATGCGCTTTTTGAAGGACACTTTGTCTGTCGCTCTGCATAATCCTGTCCGTTTGATAGGTGGATTTATGAAGAACAGGAAATGACAGTTTGTGACGGAGAGGTGTGGGCTGGAAGAGGAAGTGTGGTAGAGACTGAAAGGGTAATGTGGTGAGGACGGTCGAGGGACAGTGAATATGAGAGCGGGACTAAGGAACATGAAGGTCGGCTCTTTGATAAAGGTTAGAGTGCGTGCCATTCCCCCGATGTCAGCAAGGTGCTGCTTGTCATGAAACAAGCTGGGAGGTAAGATTTACACCACAGCAATTTGGCAACAATAACTGTACATTGTTTTATTAATTAGAGAACAATTATTTCATTAATTAATTACAATTAATGTGGTGGAATGTCTGTAAAACAAGTTCTTAGAAAAAGACTATTTGAAATTGGCAGTGTTCATAGGGCTACATAACACCTACATAAACACGTATTTACGAGATATATTTTGTTGACACAAGGTTGTTATGACAACCCTACGCAGTGCCTCCTGGAATAAGCACTTGACATATAAATTGAGCATGTGTACTATTACATAGTGAGGGTGATGATGGTGTATGATACTGTAATATCAGAGTTTGCCCCTTTTTATAGGGTACCTGACACTACAAAGGTGCTTAATGACAACTGACATAAGCCTACATAGACAGTAATTCAAGACTTATACCAAGAAGTGTGAGCTCTCATAAAGATGAGACATTTTGGAAGTCAAACTGACATAACACCTGAGTCATGTGACACTGTTGTCAAAAATGTAACTTTGTTGTGTTGACAAGGTTGTTAAACAATCCTATGCACTCCTATGTCTCCTGTATTCTGCACTTGGTAGTTACACTGACATAAAAACTCTGTGTATGTATTACGAAATAGTGACAGTATTATGACGCTGTAATAACAGTTTAGCCTCTAAGTAAAATGTGCTTCGTAGGGTTACGTGGCACCTACATAAGCACTTAATGAGAACTGACATAAACTATTATTAACCGTTATTAGAAACTTTTTTTTTCCAGCAAGTGTAAGCTGTCATAAAGGCTCGTCAGTTTTGAAGTCAAATCACCATAACACTTAAGTCATGACATATACTATATGTTGGCCTATGGTGGTGTTATGACACTCCTATGCAGTATCTCTTGTATTTGGTACTAGGTATTTAGCTTTACATTAAAAGTTATCATATGCACTGTTATAATGACAATATTATGACAAGTAATAGCCGAGTAAAGTAACTTTTTTTTCTGCTTTTAAGATTTTTGTGAATACTTTTCACAATTCTATAACACTATAATGCCAGAGTTATGTATGTTTTATGTATATACTCTGTCTTTTAAGTAAAGTATAACACTGTCATACCACATACCAAAGACAAAAGCTGTCTTTATAACACCTGACACGTGTTGGAATATGGTTTTTATGAATATTTATGTAGGTTTAGGTCAGTCATCATAAAGGGCTCGTGGGACCGTCATGTAGCTTTATTACCACTAGCCGTTGAATACATACATACATACATACATACATACATACAAGGTGAATATGCTTGGAGATGGTCATGGTGAGGTTGATCATTGGTAGAAGGCGATGTTTGTGCAAATCTTTTGGATTTTGTGGGGGGAAAAAACACTTTAATTATTCTACTGCTTCTGGACAGCTCATTTTCCTGACAAAACAAGGTGCTGAAATTGTCATTACAATGTGTGCTTTTCTGGAACCCCCTCATGAATTAGCGCACTTACACTCTGACAAGGCGGCATAACATCCCTCTAATTCGGTGCATTGATTTGCATGTGTGAGAATGTTATTAAACTTGATGGCGCTTCAAACTCAGATAAAGCCTCGCCTTTAATTCCGACTCAAACACACGGATTGGGTTTTTAGCACGTAGCGAGACATCAACATGCTTTTGCTGTTGCTAATTTGTATGAAGGCGCACAAAACATGGAAAAGTGCTAATAGAAAATGACAGACGGGAGGTTATTTAATGGACATGTGAGGTGGGTGGATGTAGCTTTTTATTTAGTGTCAGACAGCTCCTTTCTCCAGTTTTCATATAAGCTTATGTGAATTTAGAATAGCGCTTGATTGGTTTGCAGATGGAGATATATATCAAGGTCAAATGTCCTTTGAATACTCATATATTAATCTTTGCATTTATAATCCTTATGAACCTAACCACACACACACACACACACACAAAGCTGTATATAGCCAGGCAAAATTTGAGAAACATTTACCTTGGGATATTTCTATACCTTATAAACATGTCCGGGGTGATCAGTATTTCGGTAGCACGTAATCCTATAGCCATGCACAATATCTTATAATGCTTGACACAGATGTGAACAGATGCTAACTAGTTACATTTACATGCATAACACTTCATAATGCATGATATCAGGTTCCATAATCAATGTTGTACCACAGTGCTGTTGAATTCTCCAATCTGATTGGTCAGAAGATTTTCTATAACAGCAAGTCTGACAGTAGTTCAAATCGCAGGTTTATATCAATATGTTGTTTCTATAGTAACAGCTTGTTCACAGGGACGTGTACGGCAGATGAGCTACATGAAATAAGGCTAATAATAAATGGAGTACAAAACGTTGTTGTTTAACAAAGATGTTTAATCATTAACGTGGTGAACGTTGATGGAAGGAGTTTCCAACGTGAGCGAATTGTAATCGTCTGTAAGTTTTTTTTCGCCATGGGAAAACACTTTGCCATAACATGAGAAAAGGGGGGGGGGAGTATGTGGTGTTCTTTAATAAATAAAAATGATCATCGTTAGCAGATTGTTGTGGTGTACGAGGAATAAATGATTTCGGGATGTACTGTTATTGTAGTAACAGTACAACACAGTACTCACAATGAATATTTTTCTTATAACAGCACACCCCTTACATAACACATAATGCTCTGGCATTATAACATGCACAATGCGCTAATTTCTATACACTTTTTTTTTACAGTTTTTCCCAGGCTTATGTTAATCGTGTTTAGATATGATGTATGCTACATAACATGGTATATACTGTATATGCAGCATAATGCATTATGAATATGGAATTTATATGAAGTGTACATTTTTATTCAAGTACAAAGGATTTAAACTTTGGAGAAAAAAAATAATAAAAAATTGGATCACAGACCAATCTAACAAAATCCAGGAAGCAGTCCAAAATCGAAGCGACTTAAAAACCAGGAAATGGAGCACTAAGAAACAAAGCTTTGTCTCATGGAACACTGTCCCAGATCTTCCAAATGCCTTACATAACCACAATGAAGATAATACTGGCCTGTGAGTGCGTTTCAAATGGGTCGTAGAGCTTTAATCATTCAGTTAATGGAGCAGGAAAATTTAATCATGAGGGCTTTCTGCCTTTCATCAGAAAGGAGAATGTGGAAACAGACATGAATTAGTGAAGTGGTCCGAGGCTTTTCACATTCTGTTTGATGGCATTTAATTTAACTAAAAAGTTCAACATTCAATCCCTTTTTCAAAACCCACCATCATTTTCCTTATATATACGGGTCCTTTTTTTTTCAATTCTCAGTCACTTCTTATTTGCGGAAGGCTCTCTAATGAGATGAAAGCAGAGAATCGTGGTTAACAGTTTGAATGCATTAATTTCTTTCAAGGAGATAAATTATCGTGAATTCTTTTCAAGCTTGTGCTATTCTTGGCGAATCAAGACCTGGGTGTCCTTAGCTGGTGTTTATCTCAGTGTAATGAAGGGGAAATAATGGGAGAAGATTAAAAGGAAAAACAATCATGAAATCTTAATGAAATGTCCACGGGTAAGTGCTATATTAATACGCAGTGGCACTCTTAAAGGAACAATATCTCCTTTAAGAACCGTAGAGAACGTTTTCGATTTTTTTTTTTTCATACTCATTTCAGTTGTCTTTCAAAAAATGATAAAAAAAAAAAGTTCAAAATTATGCATTCAGCCATTTAATTAAACTGAGCAACAGATTGTGTGTGCTAGTTACAGGCTTAGATAATAATTATTATAAAATATTGACCCAGTGGTTAATAGTAAGCCACCAATCCTTCCTTAATGATAAGCCGAATCTTACCCTCGTTATGCAGATCTAACCATGGCTGTGACCAGAACAGACTAAATCTGTTATATCAGAGCCAGTTAACACAGAGCAGAATGGGATCATAAAGGCTGCTCACCCCGAGGGTCACCGGTTAATGCTGGCATGTCCTATCTGACTCGGCAGGGGTCGCGACCCACACTGGGCTTTGACACTTTCGAAGAAGATGGGGTTATATTGGGTTAATGAAGTCCAATTTCTCTTAGTGCAGTGTTATTACCACGATCCTCCTATCTGTTTTGGAGGAATCACCTCAATTCACTAGGATATTGTAGGGTAATGAGCGGCAAAAGAAGCTTTCATATGCCTAAAAAAAAATTTTTTTTAAATGGCAGCACAGTTAATACAAGAAAGTGTTCAGAACCAAAAGTGAGTAATATGATTATGAGATCACTGAGGGCAAGCTGGCAGGTGTTAGCTAAGCCTGACACAATAGCAATTACTATTAAGTTTCACACCATTGTAGTGACGAGTTTCCCAGAGTGCTCTTCATCTGCTCTTTTTCTACTCTTCAGCCGTCCAGTTTTGGTCAGTCTTGCCCATGTTAGCCTCAGATTCCTGTTTATTCTGACAGGAATGGAACCTGATTCAGCGTCTTGTCAATTCTGACATGCTTTTCTGCTCACCACGGTTGTAAAGAGTGATTATTTGAGTCAGCATAGCCTTCCTGTCAACTTGAACCAGCCCGGCAATTCTTCTCTGACCTCCCATCGAGGCAATTCCACACCGCAGAACTTCTTCTCACTCGACTTTTTTTTTGTTTTTGTAAACCCTAATACAGTCGCATTATTATAAACGTTGAAGCCGGAACTATTTGGCAGAGTTGCTGTTAGAACTTCTGACCAATCAGATTAAGAATTCAACAGTGAGTTTAGAGATTAAGTTCAGTTCAAATCCTGAGAACTGTATATAAAAAAATAATAATAAAAAATTTAATATTCATGATGTGACAAGGTATCACAGTCATCTGACAGGCAAGACTGGTGAGAGCTCTGCATTCTTTTTCAGCCTCCTGTTGAACTCGCATCATGATGCCTCTCGGGCCTCATCAGATATTCGCAGGAACACGTGCTTGCTTTGACAAGATATCATCGGAGGCACTTCTTTTTGACAGTCGGGGGAATATTATTTTTGCGGAGTAATTACTGTACCAGCTGCTGAAATGTATTTACATGCCATCAGGATGGCCTCTGTCTTAGCGGGAGACAGGAGATAACGGGTGGCAGCAATCTGTTTGGGAAGTCCCCTCCTTCCCTACAAGCCTGGACTACACATACTCTCTCTCTCTCTCTCTCTCTCTCTCTCTCTCTCTCACACACACACACACACACACACACACACACATACACAGAAACAGAAAGAGCAATGTCAGTGTGCAGTGACCGTTTAAGCAAGAGGAGGCAGCTGGGGACTTGGCTATGGCACCTGATGTCACTGAAAAGAGAGAGGAACTATTAGCAAAGGGAGCTGTCAGCCATCTGTATGGTATCACAACCTTTCCTTTTAGACGGTGACTTCCTTCTTGACACATTCTATCATTACGTGTGGTTCTGCATGACATACGCTCTACTGAACTGGGTTTCTCGTAAGCCATTCGATGATATATTCAAGCCATCCCCGTGGACGTATAAAACTGGGTGTACGTGTAGGTAGCTCGATGATACAGCTCTCTATAACTATTACTGTCAAGATGTAGCATGTGGAAACTAGTATATCATGTAGAACCGGTTGGAAGTAAAAAAAAAAAGCATCGGAGCAAGCAAAGTATTTCCTGCAGTCCTCCCAGTCAATTTACATGCTTGTGGAATAAATGTGCTGTTACTGTAGAAAGAAAAACGTATACAATCATTGATCTGGTGATGTAACGCGAAGGTTTCCGACACAGCAAAGGCTTCATGATGGAGAACGTTGACAAGTGTTAACTACATGTTCTATGTATATATTGTTAAAACTCACTCGTGTTTTTCATTGAAATAATTAAAATAATGCAATCATTTTCAAGAGCAAATTGCAACAAATGTGACTTCAGAAGCCTGATGGCTGAGGCTTTGAAGGAATGCGGTTAGCGTTGTCAGAAGCATTGATTTTCTACTTTGTTGTAAAAAGAGGTCTAAATTTAATACCGTTATATTATGACGGTCCCTTCGTAAGGCATTCACAAGTTGACGTCAGGCGTTATTTTTGCTCCTTTGGACTTTCCGGCTGTCTTTTCCAGGAACTTGCCCTCCCCCATGTCCCGCTCACAGAAAATATGACACCGGTAAACATTCGTGTAATCATCCAGACTCGTCGACTTTTTTTTTTTCTTTTTTTTTTTTCCTTTTTTTTTTTTCTTTCAGTTTACTGGCATGAAGAATGCAGCAGTAAGTACAATCCCATCACAAATGCTCCTCAACAACAAATGTCATTTTCCGACCACAGTGAAGCATCGTATGGGGTAAATGGTGCAGATTTGGACTCTGTGTGATGGTCTGGGTGGAAACAGTGTGGCTCAACACATGCTGGGTGTGTTTGAGGCTCTGAGACGTGAATAAACTAAGAGTGAGAGAAAGCAAATCTGCCTAACTCTTAGTGCATCACAATGTATTTCATATATTTGCTTGTGCTAACATGCAGAAGCTCAGTGGCATTGATAACATGGTTTATACTGAACTATGAACACATAATATGTTTACAGGGAATTATATGTATTGAAATTCACAAGAAGTTAGCACTGGTTCATCTGAATTATCAACCCACAAACCTCCAGAGAACTGAAAATGACAAAATGGCAACTAAACAATGAAGTACTGCGTGTGCAAAATCTTCCATTAATGCAGCTTAGCCACTGCAGCTACCACACACACTAACAACTCGTCCTTTTATAGGGTGCCATTTCTTTTTTGAATCGAATGGCTAGTCTTATTTTTAATTTTTGGATTTGTTTGAATTACTTTATTTATTACTTTAAGTATTTTTGTACATCATATTAAGCATTCATAACCATTCAAAGTGTGCACTTTCATACAAAATTATAACAATACGCTTAACGGCTCATAAATGTATCATAACACACCCTGAATGTATTTATAGAACTGTTTCTTGATTTACTGAAAGAAATCAGAGTGGAGGAAAAGAAAATGGCCTCAGGACATGGATTTTCTTGACCCTAACCCTAGATTTGCCCTACATTTAAAATACAGGTGTAAATAAAAACATTGATCATAGAGCAAACTCAGCTGTCGATAAGTAATGACACCCTGACTAAATAATTCAACGGTACTGTAGTCTGTTGGATAAGTTTTGTTTTTATTTTCTGTCCTTATGGAACATATGATGTCTGGCTTTATGTTTGGGAAACAAAATAGTAACATTTCCTATGAAGCCCATATTCATAAATCTTTATAACTGTGCTGAAAATTCTTGGTTTATAATATCAGATTCCGTGCTTATAAATTCAAATATTGTGCTATTCCTTATTAATTAATAATCAGTCAAGTGATGCCATTCAATATGATTCCACAGACCTGCAAATTTTCCGCATTTTAACACCGGAGTACGCTAATACAACTTATCACTCAACTCAACTGTCTGATATTAACTGATCCCCTGCAAGCCCATCTTCCCCTCATCTTACATTAGTAATCTCTTGTCTAACATCGCTTTCTGTCAAGGTAAACGGAGAATGTTTTAAGCTCATTAATGTGAAATAAAATCAGCATTGTATGTATGTATGTATGTATGACTTATGTGGACATTAGACAAGTATATGTGTATATAACATTGTCAAAGAAACAAAAGATTGGTTTATTGGTTTTAGTTAAAGATCTAGACACTAGAAACATTTACATGCACGCTTTTTTTTTATTTATTAATTCTTATATGTAACATCTTTTGCCTGGAATTCATCTTAACTAAAACAGACAAGTGGTGATTACCATAAAACCCTGTATATACACACAGTCCAGTTTTTATCGCGATGGGCTTGATTGAACTGTTTGAAAGCGATGGGTGCAGAAGAGTAAACAGCGCATTTAATCACCCTGTATAATTGTTTATACTGTAGCACATTGTTGTGAGTTATACGAGACATTATTTGAATAGACAGAAATCCAATATTACATATCTGTGAGTGGCAAAAGTATGTGTACCTCTAGGATTAGCAGTTAAAATTAGAGCCAGGTGTTTTCAATCAATGGGATAGCAATCAGGTATGAGTGAGCATCACGTTTTATTTAAAGATCAAGGATAAATGATCTTTTTTGTGGAAGTGTATCATGGAATGAACAAAGGAGATTTCTGAGGACCTCAGAAAAAGAGTCGTTGATGCTCATCAGGCTGGAAAAGGTTACAAAACCATCTCTAAAGAGTTTGGTCTCCACAAATCCACAGTCAGACAGATTGTGTACAAATGGAGTAAATTGAAGACCACTGTTACCCTACCCAGGAGTGGAGACCAACAAAGATCACTCCAAGAGCAAGACATGTAATAATCTATGAGGTCACTAAGGAACCCAGTGTAACTTCTTAGCAACTAAAGACCTCTCTCACATTGGCTAATGCTCATGTTCATGAGTCCACCATCAGGAGAACAATAAACAACAATGGTGTGCATGACAGGGTTACAAGGAGAAAGTTACTGCTCTCTAAAAAGAATGTTGCTGCCTGCCTGCAGTTTGCTAAAGGTCACGTAGACAAGCCAGAATTCTTTTGGAAAAATGTTTTGTGGACTGATGAGACCAAAATAAAACTTTTTGGTTTAAATGAGAAGGGTTATGTTTGGAGAAAGGAAAACACTGCATTCCAGCATAAGAACCTTTTCCCATCTGTGAAACATGGTGGTGGTGGTATCATGGTTTGTGCCTGTTTTGCTGCATCTTGGCCAGAGCAGTTTGCTATCATTGATGGAACAATTAATTGTGAATTATACCAGCTAATTCTAAAGAAAAATATCAGGACATCTATCTGTGAACTGAATCTCAAGAGAAAGTGGGTCATGCAGCAAAACATTCAAAGTCCTGACCTTAATCCAATAGAAATGTTGTGGAAGAACCTGAAGCAAGCAGTTCATGTGAGGAAACACACCAACATCCCAGAGTTGAAGCTGTTCTGTACTGAGGAACGGGCTAAAATTCCTCCAAGCCGATGTGCAGGACTGATCAACAGTTACCGCAAACATTTAGTTGCAGTTACTGCTACACAACATCAAATACTGCAAGCAAAAGTTCACATACTTTTGCCACTCACCGATATGTAATATTGGATCACTTTCCTCAATAAGTAAATGACCAAGTATAATATTTTTGTCTCATTTGTTTAATGGGGATCTCTTTAACTACTTTTAGGACCGGTGTGAAAATCTGATGATGTTTTAGGTCGTATTTATTCAGAAATATAGAAACTTCTAAAGGGTTCATAAACTTTCAAGCACCACTGTATCTTAAACAAATCATTTTATATACTCTTCTAAAAGAAAATAATGTATAAATAAATAAATAATTTAAAAAAAAAACAAACAATCAAAAGCTTTATAACTTTTTATTAAAAAAGTTGATTCATGTTATGGAGTTATGGAAATATATACGTAGCATAATGAAGCTAAATAAATGATAACTCTAGGTTTAAGGCATTTTCTTCAAGCAGCATTCAGGATGGATCTACAACACATTCAGCTTAATAATAACAGCACATATTTATTAATGTTTTCTCTTCAATTATGCCCTATTTAATGTTCTGCATTCTTCACATTCTTTTATTTGCATATGTCTTGAGGCCAGTGATGGTAAGTTCTCTAATGCTAGTATGTTGTATTTAAAAGAAAAACAACAACACTTTTTCATATTTGATTTGTGTTTAGCTCCAGAAACATGACCGTGAAAGTGAAGACATTCCGTCCAAATGGAGATCGGAAGAGGAGATGGCGAAGGAGGCGACGGAGCTGAGAGGCCTCTTCAGTTAGTTTCTTTTGGTAAAAACCTCTGTATAATGTAAACATGGTCCAATTAGTATTTCTTAGAAAAGCAGTTACATATTCTCTATAACTGTGTTCATGTGGCCTCTATGCATGTTAAGGAAAATCGCTCATTATTTGGTTTCGCAATTGTTTGGCTTTAACTAATGATCGGGCTTTGGTTTAAAAAAAAAAGTGTCTTATTAGTTGTGCATCATTTTTCTGCATTAAAAAATAGAAGAAGAAAAGCTGCATTTATGTTTCAAAGCACATGGCAGTGTTTCCAAAAGGTACATGCAGCCACAATTTTTCTTTTTAAACATTTTTCCAATATGGGTTGTTCAATATGATTAAGTGTATGACTAATACTGAAGACTGCATATCTATAAACATCCTGCTTTTTGATTTTAAAAAGGAGCACCTATTATCCTTAAAGAGGGTATAACTTTTAGAAAAGATTTCAAGTAGAAACCCCTTTTAGGAAGCTTAAACCATTAACCATCTCAAGAACCTTTGTAGAAACCATATGTAAAGCAGTCTGGATGTTGCTGAAGCTGAATTCTGGCAAAAATAAGACAAATAATTAGGTCAAACTTATAACATAATTTGCATCTCTACTTAAAGACATAAAACGTAAATACTGTATATTTGACCATTACATGGATCATGTTGGTTGACAAAATAGTCCGGATGCCTAAAGATGGCTAAGACCTTGCTAGCTAAGTGAATGTCATAATTTGACCAAGTTGTTGGATATCTACATGCCATAGTGAAATCCTGATCGATTCAGTTTGTAATCAGATACTGACTGTCAGTATGTCTGTGATGCTCCTACAATGCATTCATAATGGAATCTTTGAATGCAAATCCATCCCTGTTTGCACTTTTGCATGGAACCAGACTTCTGCAACTTACAACTTCTGCAAACTACATACATAAAGAGTCTACTATGTGTCTATAAGAGCAATAAACATCTTTGTATAGCTATTCAAGGAAGAATATAACACAAGTAAGAGTGCTTCCCAATACACAGTGCACTATACAGTAGAATAGGTTTAGGCGATCAAATATGTTGGTTTGTCCCAGTCTAGGACATTATATATGTCAGGCCTGCCTACTGTTACAGTTGGAGGCACTGACAATCAAAAGCAGCCCATTTATACATAAGGGGGAGAAATGCCCTTCATTTTAGCATGGATTAACGTGGTGCTGCAGATATCCTGAAATGGAAATGTCATCCTCTTGGAGAAACCATAATTCGACCAGTAAAAATGCTCATAATAAATCATCTATTAAGAATCGACACCAGCAACCTTGTGCATGAATGTTTTAACAGCTCAATTATTCAAATACAGTGCTGGTTTCCTCTTTAAATCAGCAGTAAGCTGGCCAGTTTCTTATGGTATTGTGTAGGGTATTTTGCAAGACCTAAACAGTAAATAACCTCCATTATCCCCTTGACCACTACAGCAAAGTGTGTTCTTGTGTTACTTTGATTGATTATTTGTTCTTTGCGCCTGGCCGTGCAGTCGGTACACAACGTGCCCCCTTCCTGCCTTTAGTACATTCATTTCTCTGAAAACCCCCATCAAGGTTTTATGGAGATCAGTACGATTAAGTAGCACATTTATTCCACAGCCCAGCTCTCTGATATGCAATGCAAAGGCATCTCACTTTCTGTTTGTTATTCATGAGTGTCCTGAGCTACATTTCATTACTAATCCCATTGGCATCATGTAAATCACTGAAAGTAACCATATTGGGATTTTTGGCTTATTCCCTAAGCAGATGTGTCATCCTGTCAGTGAGGAAAATGGGCAAAATAAGATTTCAAAACCCAAGGTGCTTTCGAAAAAGGTCAGTCATCTGTCTGTAGCCGGTAAACCATCTGTTACACAATCCGTCGTTCAATTTAAATAAGGTTCAGCCAGAGGTAGGACACATGGCTCAGGTAAAGTAAGAAACACAGCAATCGTTATTAATTTGTGTACTGATTTCTTAGCACAGCGTCAGATACCGGAAGGTTAAACTATACAGATGTAGTGCCTATTATGCTTCAAAGTATTAGTGTTTAAATTGATTCGCAGAAATGCTGACAAACGCAACAATAAGCCAAACACAGGAGGAAATGCCATTTGCCTTGAATAGTCCTTTATTGCGTAAATATATTGTTAGTTATCCCAGATCTGCAGCAGCACACTCGAGGCTATTATGGCTCATATTCTTTTATCAATGTGGAAATAAAATGATCTTGACTTGCCACTTATTCATCGGGAAAGGGAAATACAATTCTGGCAGAGTGATGTACGCCTTCCAGTAATCAAGTTGTAAAAAAAAAGGCCCCATGAATTTCAGGAAATGTTATTGAGAGGTTTCCTTTAGAGAGATGTCTTGGAGAGTTTGGGGCTGATCTATCACTCATGCACCTATCTGAAACATACAGGAAGATATCAAATCCACAGCATAAATTACCCTTGCGACCAAGGCTTGCTGTCTTCATTTGAACTTCTAGTTCTCCTCAGCTAAACATGGGCATTATCCTTGGCCTTGACATGGTGTAATTGCTTCCTACCTATTACAATGTCATATTCTGAAAGCATGCTGGATGTAATGAGCTCTTAGAAATGAATCATACATACATTGCTTATGGCATGGCATTTTAATTAAAGTGACTTCCAAGATAATATTGAGTGCATGTTTCTGCAAGGGCATTATTTACAGATCTCTACAGTAATTACCTTCCTGATATAGCTATGGGTCATTAAGAGCACTACACCTCTTAGTGATAGTCAAGCATGTCTACATAATACAACATTAGATCAAGAATGTAAATACTTTTTGGAAGAATGTAAATACTTGGGCTACAACCCGTTAGCCAGTCGATTGTATTTATTACCGAGTACAAGCTCAGAAAAAGCTAATTACTACTGATCATAAAAAAACCTGATCAAATCACCTGCCAACTCGTCATTATGAGACTCATTGGCTCTGTTCAGACTTGGCGTGAGCTGTAAGTTGTGGTTATGAAGGCTTGACGCAAGGGCATAAACTCAATGTATGTTTTATTAGGGTGAATCTGAATCTTATGATCGAAGTCCATGATGGGGGTCAAAACACAGGTACACAGTGTTACAGGATGACAATCCATATTCACAATCAGGGAACACAGGCGAACATCAAAAAACCTGGAGGAACAGGAACAACAGGACAGAAGAAACCAAACTAATCGAGCCGAGACACGGAACAGGTGAACACATTAACGTAATCAAGCAACGTCACCAAAACCAAAGCACATTGAGAAAACACAAAAGAAAACACCACAAGCATTACTCGCCACACTGGGAGAGGGAATTCATGACAGAAACCCCCAGCATTTCAGTACTGTAAGGGTTGCCAAATCTACCAAACGCAACCCAATACCATTTGAAAACCAGGCCCACAGAACTAGCCCAATACTATAACTTAAATGACATATTTAGCCAACAAGCCACCATACTCACAGTATCAATGTCAGAAAGACATATTTGCAGAGACATGTCTCATTAAGCTGTAGAGAAGACACCACATTCCATAGGTAATTTGATATGTAGATGTAGTCTACAGTCTACTGCTGCTCCAGCTTTATATTGAAAGTGTCCCTTACATTGTAGCTATACATGTCATGCTTCTAGAACATGTCCAAGCATGTCCAGACAGGAGTTTCAAGCTCGGTACATTTCTCTGCTTGATATATCGCTTTGCTTGTATTTTCTCATTTGTAAGTCACTTTGGATAAAAGCATCTGCTGAATGAATAAATGTAAATGTAAATTTGCTGTTGTGCTTTCTGAGTATTTGACTCTATGGCTGTAAAAGAAACAAAAGCCCATGTTGAGAACAGAATAAAGAAGTGTCCAAAATAGAGGACTCGTCACTTGGCTAAATGAACAGATTTAATGTAATGTAATGAATGTAGAAATGTATGTAAACTTGGCAACCTTCGATGTAGTTAGGGATGCTTTTCCATTTACACTACAAATGTATCATGGTCATATGCATCCCAGACCACCTCCGATTGTGACATGAGTGATCAGTTGACCCTATTTAGTGTTGACCACTTGTGATTGGATCTCCTGAAATGGATGTTAATACCAAGTCTGAATGGGGTCTTTCCCTAACCCTAACTATAGGTTTTAAAGATCCATAACAATTAGTTTCTGGGAGGAAAAACAGCTCTATTTTAAAAGCCCAAATTTGTTTTAGCTTAAAATAAATACAATGTCTTTTTGAGCACTCCTTTTTATGGCATACCTAAATGGAGCTGAGAAGGAGTTCTTGTCATAGTGTCAAGTGTAATTAAGGGAAATATTCAGCTTCCTTTGCAGTATTTCTGATGTTATATGAAGCACATATCTCACTGACTTGGAAATAAATGAGGCATTGAGATTGATATGTTTAGAATCACGTACGTCTTTGTTGTGTGATAAAGCTTGTCACATTTATCTGGTGCAGTTTATGTTTTAAACAAGACCTCTGCAAACCCGTTGACTGCTGACGTCTCGAGCTGGAGTGACAACCGTTCATCTCCAGATGTAAAGCCACCTTCAGACGCATGATGAACTTGGCCTGGATTTCGGAGTATGCACAAATCCCACATGATGGCTGGTGTTCGGGCGTATTACCAACATCATTTGCCAGTAATGGATTCGGAGCAGTGAGACATTTACTAGCTAAGTTAAATGGACGCGTTGGCCATCATTTGTGCTTTGGGAGGAGCAGCATTGAGACCTCAGGGGTAATGTTCTTTTCTCCCTGCCCTCCGTGTTTTAATCATTAACACTGCCATTTTGGGGATGAGATTATAATGGCTGCTGGGTGCCCGGGGTGGATGAGTTGGGGAACAGGCTCCCATTAATGACCGTTTTTAAACAAGCACTCGTCTCTGCGGTTAAAGGACACATGGTGCTTGCAGGGTAATGGCGGAGCTCTTAGCGTGGATGAATTTGGCTCAGAATGTAGGGTGGGGTGAGAGAGGAAGACAAAAATATATCACCAACCAGTCGCTTGTGCTGTGCAATGTGGAATGTGTGGGGAACGGTTCCTTCCCTACAAAAATATTCAGAAATGGAAGTTACATAATAGCAGTCCTTTCATTTCTAATGAAATTTTATTTATTCTATATATATGTGTGTGTGTGTGTGTGTGTGTGTGTATATATATATATATATATATATATATATATATATATATATATATATATATATATATATATATATATGTATATATATATATATAATTTTTAAAAGAACTTGTGGTGAACAGCCACATCACTACAGTTTGTCAGGTCATCAACTCTCTCAATGGGCTTTGCCGAACTTGAAAAATCAAAAGCCCTACAGGCGAAATGCTCCATGAAGGAAGGAAATCCTAATACCCAAACACATTTAGGAAGGTATGTTGGACATCCAGTAGATGTTGAAATCAGGAAAACAGCAAAAGAACAGTCACTATTCGATGCTCCACACCAATTTGGGGCGCTGAAGCATGCTCAATGTGTCTATGTCCTGCGGCTATTGTGGTACAAAGAACAGATTTTTGCTCCAAATAGTTTCTAAAGTCTATTAAGTCAGTCATTCTCTTCCAGTCAATATAATAGTGACTCCTAAGTGCTTCATTTGAGGGTGTTCTGTAAGAGCATTGCCTTACTAACTTGCTTTCAAGGCTGTTCCACAACATTAAATGTAACTATAAACTGATTAAAAAAAAAAAAAAGTATGAAGTGCCAGTCTTTAATAAATAATGAACAATAATAATAATTGACAAATTGCTGTAATATTAGAGGAACAAACACATCAGGATGTGATAACGTTGAAAATAATCAACTTAGGGTTATAACAGTAAATCCACATTGGGCTGTGTTGCAGAACACCGCCCTACCATTGATTATTTTCCTATAACAGGAAGCCCTCACACCCTCACAGCAGTGCTTTATGTCTTACTTGATTAAAAGTCAAGTAATGTATTGTAATATATTACATTTTGAAAGTTACTTGCCCATTTCAATGGCATATTTACTTAGCAAAAAGTTAGCAGCTAACTTGATCTTTACAGTATATCTAGCTTAGAGTGAAAACAGCAAATATGTACCTTTTTGCTCCAACATCAAAAGAAAAGAAACATCTTTGAGCTGCAACTTGTGTAGCACCTGTGGCCTTTAATGCTGCAGGCTACAGAAGTGTTTCTATCATTGCTAACAAGAAAATTCTAGCTGGCAAAGAGAATAAAACATAATTTTACCACAGAGTGTTGATATACAAGACAAAATGGCACCGGCAAACATCAGTAAGAAAATAGCGAGGTAAAACGAACCGCTACTTAATAATAAGCAGCTCCTCCATTGTTTTTCTCCATTAAGCTACCTGCATCATTTAGCCTATTTTGGTTTACTTCTGCGTTCCACATTTGAATATGCTAGGTGCTGTTGTCTAAATGGTTAGCATGTCTGTGGGTATTTATCCAGCTATATATATCAATGCACGGTCGAGCTTCTCTTATGAGGTGATGTATTTTAGACAGTGTAGATTTTCACCCATTTGTACCCCATTGTTATCTAATAGCCAAAAGCTGTTATTCATTAGAAAAATTGTATTGCCCTTAACATGAGCACGCTTGAGGTAAAAGCAATGTGTGTAAAATGTGTAACTCATTAGCTGGCCTAAAAGAAAGTTCCTGGATTTGTAAAGAGATTTCGCTCGACTTAATTACAAACACATTACGTTACAGGAGATGGGATGACCATAGGAGACCCTGGTGCAGACATTGCTTGTGGCTAGTCAAATCAGATGATTGTGTAAGCGAACTCGAAGGCTGACCTTTGTCAGTGGTGCTCGGAGTAGAGAGGAACCCAAGAGATCCAGTATCAATAACATGTCAGGCTCATGCCTGTGGGCTACATCCTGCTTGAACTTGGATATAGTGTGTAGCAGGACTGTTCTTTTAAAGGAAACGTCACCGTGAAACACATTAAATGTGTTTATGTTGAACTATTTGGTGTGTTTTGGGATTCTGGTGCTAATTTGTTAGTTGGTTGGGTAGAAGTTTGGGGTTGTGCTGTGTCGATGTCACAGGGAGACATTGTTGTTGCTAGTGCAAGTACAATGGTGTTCAATAGGAGAGAAAAAAAAAAACATTCTCAAATATAAAGGATAACAATCAGGTTTTGCTGTTTGCTCCTGAAAAACAAAAGAGGCAAAACTTGAAAATAAATGGATTGTCATTCTTGGCATCCTTTCCCACCTTCTATGGCTTATCAAATGTGTGTGTGTGTGTGTGTGTGTGTGTGTGTGTCTGTGCGGTTGAATAATCTTCTTTGGCTTTTCAGGCCAAGCCACAACAGGTACAATGCATTCTTCAGACCTCCCCGGGGACGTACCTTCATTTCAACCCCTCTTCTATCTCTCTCTCTCTCTCTATCTCGCTCTCTCTCTCCATCTCATGTAGACTCCTTCCTAGTTGCCTTCTCCCCTCTTCCTCTCTCTACATCTTCATGGCTCACTAAAACTGCTCAGTCGACGGTTGCCTGTAGACCTGCAGGGCATTTTAAATGGAGCTTTGATCTCTGCCTCCGAACATACCCTAAGTTCACAAGAAAATGAGACAGGAGGGGGGAAAAAGTGAGGCTAGTAGCACATTTGGATGTGCACTAATGAACAAATTCCCACTGAGAACTCGGTAGATCTGCACTTTCAGCAGCATACGACGAGGCGAGTGCATGCGCTGCTCTTCCACGGCATCGTCATAATGCTTCTTCTCTTTATATCAGATAGCAGACAGCTGAGGTTTAAGTCTCCATGTGGCTACTTTGTGTATGTGTTAGTGATGCAACTGAATACGCTTACATTTTTGGGAATGAGTAGTGTTAGATATCTAATTCGATAGAAATACAGGAAAAAAAAATGTTTTTCGCTCTAGAAAGCCGGTCACAAAGGTTCAAAGAAACGCAAGTGAGAGGTTTTTACTTTCATGTAGGCTCAACTGAGAGGTCAGGGACAAAGAAAGTCTATGTTCATGTTAACATGCTTCTCAATGCATTTACACCATCTTTATTAGCTGCGTGGAAATACTTTGTGAACTGTCTTACATGAGGCATGCCTCAATTTACACCATCCCAATCGTGAAATATGGTGGTGCCAGCATCATGTCCTGGGATTGGGCTTTTCATCCATCCTGGGTTTCTTGTCAAAATTAAATAGCAAAATACACAGGGACATTACAAGATATTACAAGAAAAAACCTAAAGCTTTGGGAAACTTTAACTTTTAGCAGGACAATGGTCCCAAACACAATGGCAAAGCAAAGCAAAAAAGGTGAATGTTCTACAGTGGCCAAGTCGATGTCCAGCTCGAGATTGAGAATCTGTGGCACTGTTTAAAAATTGTAATCAACACACAACATCCAACCAACGTGAAGAACCTGGAGCAAATCTGCAAGGAAGAATGGGTGAAAATCTGGTAGGAACCCAACAGACATTAAGCTGTTATTGCAACAAAAGGTGGTTCTATCAAGTACTAGACTGAAGGGGTTGAATACTTATGCAAGCAGAATGTTAATTATTTTTAAAGATCTACTGACAAGTTATGAATTTTGACTTTTACTTTTATGAGCATATTGGTTTGCAATAATAATAAAAATAAATAAATACTGGCTGGAACAATCTGTGTGAGTGTCATTTGTAATCCAGATGAATCTTGATGCCTTTTAAAGGATGTGAATACTTTAGCAAGGTACTGTATATATGATTTGACTTTAAATCTGAATATGTATGCGTATATACCGTATATCTTCCAATAATGAAGACGTTTAAGTTAAGTGGACTGTTTTTAATCTTCTTGCAGTGTTTCTAAATCCTTTTATCTCCTAAGAAGTGGCGAGGCAGTTCATGGCTCAGAGGGGTCATGGTAAGTCTTTATCAGAGAGACTGTCTGCTTCTCTTTGGCGTGAAATAATTTGAAAATCAGGAAAAGGTCACTTGTGAAATGAGGTCTGCTTCAGTCTGAAGGAGAGAATGAAGAGAGGAATCACTCGATCAGGGTGTGACTTGAGTAAAGCACGGAGGAGCCTGAGACCCCAGTGGAGAGGAAGAGGATGAGGCGATCTGAAGATTGATTCCACCTCTGTTGCTGGCTTCCCTACTGTAATTCCCTATATCTGATCATTCATCTCGATGCTATGCCGAGTGCATCCGATGCTTCTTTGTATGCAGTGGAGATTTCGCACGAGGCCCCAGATCTCCCATGCTGCAAGCCCCACTGGGCTCCAAAGGAAGAAGAATACACTTACAGGGAAACATCATTATCCGTGATTTGGCTTGGGACCTTCTCTCCCGAATTGTGTGTACGCAAAGTCGAGGTAATTTTTTTCCCCCCATGCATGCTGCTCAGGCAGAGAGGAAAAAGAGAATATGATTTGGACCCGGCTGATGCTGCCGGGTCATTTATCAGCCGAACGCCTCGTCGCCTTTGGGGTTCGGTGTGAATATTTCCAGGTTGTTCCACTCAGAGGTTCTAGCTTCGTGGCATTGAAAGAAAAGACTCGGACTTAAAGAAGCTAGGACTCAGCTCAGGAAGTGAGCGAGCTTGTTTATTTTCCATAAGTATGATGAGAGCATACATGCAGTACATCCCAACCTCCTCTCTCGGACCAGTGAACTCCTTTCATACTGAACTTGCACTCTTCTTATTCATTACTCAGCTCCTGCCAGCCGGTACTTGGGCGCCGAATGGATGAATTCCAAATTTTTCAAAAGTTGAAAACGGCGGGTCTTGAAGGAGATTTGCTCATACATCAAACAGATTAATACTGCAGTAATATACCGTGTACAGTCATGATTTTACAGTATATAAGCTCCTCTCTGAGTCGCACTACCGTTATAAATAGAATGAATCAGTGTATAGATTATTCATGTATTATGTGTTTATCTATAGATTTTATGTTGGTTTACTATTTATTTGTGTGGGCGTTTAAAACGAGGGATGAAATAGAAACTGAAAACAGCTCTGCTTTTCATTCCTTCTTTAGAAACACTATACTCAGCGAAAAAAAGAAACCTCTCTTTTACAGGAGACTGTATTTTAAAGATAATTTTGCGAAATCCAAATAAGCGTTACAGATCTTTATCGGAAAGGGTTTAAACGATGTTTTTCATGCTTGTTCAGTGAATCATAAACCATTATTGCTCATACACCTGTGGAACAGACCTTAAAACACGAACAGTTTACAGGCGCTAGGTGATTAAGCTCACAGTTACAATAATTTAGGACACTAAAGAGACCTTTCTACTGACTCTGAAAAACACCAGAAGAAAGATGTCTCGTGTTCCTCCTGAACACATGAAAATCTTCATAACAATGATGGCATCATTTTTTGAATTAATAAATAAAGTGTAATAATTGTACAAGCTACAGTTACAGATACATATTAAAAGGTACAAAAGGCATGCCTCCACCTAAGTGACTTGAAAGTGTACGGTCTAGTGTACAGTTTTTCTAAGAGTTTAGGAGTGTTTGGCTACAGAAATTCAACTGTATGTTTAGCTAAACAGGAGTAGTTGTAGGTTTGATGTCAGGTTAAATCCTGCTTGAATTTTCAACATTGTTAAGACGCTTGAGTGGGAAAACTATTGCAGAAACATTTTCCCATTCACATTTATTCATTTTAGGCAATGTTATTTATAAATGAAAGGTTTTATTATTACAGGTTCTAACTCTCTATGACACTTATGGGCTTTTCACTCTTTTTCCTCTTGGCCATTAAATTTATTTAACGGCGACAAAAAATGTCTCAAACAGCAACCTGAATATGAACCTAGTTCTTTTGCAGTGTTAAGAATGCACAAAACTATTTTTCTACAGTGACCAGGCAATTAATTATGACTAAGATATTATTTTTTATTAAGCACACGCCACCAATATATCACATTCTAAAATTCCTCTACTGCTCTAATTGAGAAATCTTCATTCCTAGGATGATAGCTCGTGTCTCTTGTATCGTGTGTTAGCACACCGGTCCATTTTTATCCAGCATATAACCAACCATTACGCCTTCCCCAAGACTAAACCGCATGGTATACTGTGTCATTTCTGACACTTAGACCATTCCAATGCAGTTATGAGTCCTGTAAATCAGCCTGCGACAAACATTAAGGGCATATGGGTCAACATGGAATACGTCTCTTTTGTGTACTACAGAAGCACATTACACTTTTATATTCATGGACGGTTCAGTTCAAGATTAGACTTTTCACCCTATTTCTTAAGAGAAGTCAAGTGCATTTATAAAGTGCACTTGTCAAAGTGCAGCACAGGAAGTGTGGATTAATTCAAGCTGAAAACAAGGAAATAAATAACTACACATACATAAATTCCGCACGCATAACTAGCTGTGAGCAAAATAAAATACCACTTCAAATACAATAAAGACTTTCAACTTTGCTTCATTTCATACCTTTCGTTCATTGTTAATGACACTGAATTGTTAATTCTTGGCAAATCCGTAACTATTCGAGCAACTCAATTCTAACAAAAAGTTTGGGTGGTGTTAACACTTGTGCATTTTCTTACAAGTTCATTGTTATGCAATCAAATTGAATAATAATAATAATAATAATAATAATAATAATAATAATAATAATAATAAAATGTAGACTATGAAAAGATATGAAAAGATCATTAGATAAAATATAATACATGAAACAATACTGTGACTGTGACAGTAAGAAGAAAATAACAATAAAAATAAAATGAGTGTAAAATAGCCACCAGATACTGACTGTTACTTTTAATATCGAACCCCCCTTTGTTCAGGGACTCGTTACTCCATTTCTGTACTCCACACTCTTATTAGCGTTTATTGTTCTCCATTGTGAAACTTAATAAAAATAAGAAGGATGGCCTATGGAGCAGATTGCTTTCACGCATGTTCCCTGTTTTACTGTTTGTGTAAAAGCAATGGTAAACTTGAAAAATCTACAAAAACGGTGCAAACTGATTAACTAACAGGGTCCACTGAGGATTGCATTTTTTTCACAAGCAGAATAACATCTTTTTTTCGGCTGTTTGCCTTAATGAATATGCAATTCGTTGAATATGAATGAATGAATGAATGAATGAATGAAAATGCAGGTGCAAAATACAGGTCTACCCAAGTAAAATAAATACAAGTCTTTACTTTAGCCTTTATTGACGATTTAATATCACCATAATAAAACAGGACTACTATTTAGTATTCACCACACATCAGCACGTCCGAATGAATTCATACACAGGCGCTCTGTCGCAAAAGATGCCTTGACTACTACTACAAAGTGCACACAGTACTGACTAGAGGACTTGCTATTAAAACGCCGCATTAGCATCCGTTCTTAATTAGCAGACATGACCGTGAGTAGTGCTTCAGTGATTAAGTGATTAGATTAAAAAAAAACAAAAAAAAAAAAAGAAGAAGAAGAAAAAAAAGAAAACACTAGGTCTGGGAGGACAGAAGCATCAATATATTCTGTAATCTTTTATGTATTAATAATCTAAACATCACTGACACTCGTAGGGGGAAAAGAGTAGTCAGTGTCCAGACTAAGAAATATTGGACAGGGAGAGAGAGTTTATAAGATTGTTATTAAATAATAATTTATAGTGACAGTGATGGGGAAGCTGAGAGTCAGATACACTGCATATCTGTGTGTGTGTGTGTGTGTGTGTGTGTGTGAGAGAGAGAGAGAGAGAGAGAGAGAGAGAGAGAGCGCGAGAGAGAGCTAGTGTGCTTAACATGTTGACATTTAAGAAATATATTGAATCTACCCTTATTATATACTAAGAGAATGAGAAAGCTTTAGGGAAAAGAAGTTTATTTTCATCACATAGAGAGAGAGAGAGAGAGAGAGAGAGAGAGAGAGAGAAACTCAATCTCTGCATCTTGCCTGTAATAAATGGGCCTGGCATTCAATCAGATCACTAATCATGCACTAAGCTCTCATTATGAATCTGCTGCTGCTGCTGCTTTCGCCTGCAGTTCATTTGAGAAGCCAAGATGCATTAGATCATCACGCTTACATAACACAACTTATATAACGGTGCACAGAAAAGCCCTCTCAGACTCACGCTGGGACTGCACAACATGAAATCCTATGGAGAGGTTCACAACTGCATTTCTCTGCTGACGTTCAGGACCTGGGAGTGATGGTTTAAAGCCAAAAAAAAAAAAAACCCTTGTGTTCTAATAAGAAAATGTCCGTGCTAAGCGTCACTGCTATACAGTGGATATAAAAAGTCTACACACCCCTGTTCAAATTGCAGGCTTTTGTGATGTAAAAAAAGGTTTCACCTTTATTGTGAAATTGCAACATATACAGTATCTCACAAAAGTGAGTACACCCCTCACATTTTTGTAAATATTTGATTATATCTTTGATTATATGTGACAACACTGAAGAAATGACACTTTGCTACAGTGTAAAGTAGTGAGTGTACAGCTTGTGGAACAGTGTAAATTTGCTGTCCCCTCAAAATAACTCAACACACAGCCATTAATGTCTAAACCGCTGGCAACAAAAATGAGTACACCCCTAAGTGAAAATGTCCAAATTGGGCCCAAAGTGTCAATATTTTGTGTGGCCACCATTATTTTCTACCACTGCCTTAACCCTCTTGGGCATGGAGTTCACCAGGTTGCCACTGGAGTCCTCTTCCACTCCTCCATGATGACATCACGGAGCTGGTGGGTGTTAGAGACCTTGTGCTCCTCCACCTTCCGTTTGAGGATGCTCCACAGATGCTCAATAGGGTTTAGGTCTGGAGACATGCTTGGCCAGTCCATCACCTTCACCCTCAGCTTCTTTAGCAAGGCAGTGGTCGTCTTGGAGATGTGTTTGGGGTCGTTATCATGCTGGAATACTGCCCTGCGGCCCAGTCTCCGAGGGGGGGGATCATGCTCTGCTTCATCATGTCACAGTAAATGTTGGCATTCATGGTTCCCTCAATGTAGCTCCCCAGTGCCGGCAGCACTCATACGTCTATTTATGCAACACTTATGCAACCAGGTTATTGTACCTTTTTCATTTTTTCCTTAAAATGATTCTTATTGTTTTTCAATTTGATTAATAGGTTAAAATTTCACAATAACGCTAAAGTCCTGACATGACTCATGTTGGATTGATGTTTAACATCACAAAAACCTGCCATTTTAACACGGGTGTACAGACTTTTTCTATCCACTGTACATGATGGCGACTGTGGATAAAATATATTTATTCCGTATGCAGATGTGTATATAATGCGTATACTAAACACATGAGAGCACTCTCGATGCTACTGGCAAGACAAAAAAGCACAGGGCAATTAAATCAGAACAAATATTAAATAAGTAATCCATAAGATGACCTAAATTGCTTTTGGGGCCGCTCTAAGATCCTAACAGGACTCTAATTGACTGCTTTATTAAAGGCAGATGCACTTGGAGAGTAATGTAGTTAATCCTATAGATAAAAACTCATAGACATCGCTGGTGTCAAGTGAAAACTAATATACACTCAACAGCCACTTCATTATGAACACCTGTACTCCTGCCCATGCAGCGCAATACATAAAATCATGCAGGTCTCGAGGTTCAGTTATTGTTCACACCAAACATCGGAAATATCCATACCACTTATCCTACATAGAGTCGCAGGGAGCCTGGAGCCTATCCCAGGAAACTTTGGGTACAAGGCAGGGGACACCCTGGATGGGGTGCTGACCCATTGCACATTATGAACAATTTGGAAATGCCCGTCAGCCTACAGCGCATACCTTTGGACTAAACCTAACCCTAAAACTAGGAAACCCCCAAAATACGGGGCGAACATGCAAACTCTGCACATGTAAGGTGGAGGTAGGATTTCAGCCCCAACCCAGGAGATGCAAGCTAACCAACATGTTAACCACTGAGCACCGTGCCCCCTTACATCAGAAATATAATTTCACATGATTAGTTGTTGGTGCCAGATGGGCTGGTTTGTATTTTGAAACACTCCTGGGATTTTCCGGAACAACAATCTTTAGAGTTTACACAGAATGGTGAGAATAGCATCCTGTGAGCGACAGTTCTGTGTGTGGAGACACCTTGTCGATGAGACAGGTGAGAAGAAAATGGTTCACAAGACAATGGTTCACAATCATTCGAAAATAACCACTCTATACAAGCATGGTGAGCAGAAAAGCATCTCAATATATCAAACCTTGAGGCTACAATAGCAGAAAACCATATCAGGTTCCACTCCTAGCCAAGAAAAGGAATCTGATGCTACAGTGGGAACAGGCTCACCTAAAGCTCACCTAGCAAAGTTTTCAAGCCACCATCATTCTTTTGCAGAGATGTAAATAGTCTCCGAAGTCATCCATCAGGTAATTTGTTAGATTTCCATGGACAACAAATTCCAGAATCTTGAATCAACTGTCAGTGTAACTGTTGACTGGTATTATGGCAAAAAAAAAAAAAAAAAAGTGTTGAAAGCGTCTCATGGACATGGTTTTTAATTCACTCACTGACTCCCTCGCATTTATCACATGGAAATAATAATAATAATAATAATAATAATAATAATAATAATAATAATAATAATACTCAGGTTTTTACATTATAGATACAGATCTGAAAATAATCTATAAACATGTATGTATATATAGGTAGGAAAACCGTTTAACAGACAATGAAATATTGGGAATTATTTGAATACAAACCCCACAATAGGTCACCTAAATCATAAACACTGGACGTCAGAGAGATAGTAGATAATAATTGCTAAACTAGATTTAAAATTAGGTCCGTCATGTTTGCATTCATACAAGTTTTCTGATTCACCCGCAACACCGAACCTTATTGTACGATAGATATGGCGAGGGACAAACAAAGCCCTATAGAGGAGACAGAATCAAATACAAATGCTAACATTGCCTTTTCCCTGAAGGCTGTTTGGCAATAAAAGCAGAGACCTGATTTTCATTCAGATAGCAAGCTCGCGGTATTGCTTCGTGCTCCTCGGCCCTGCTTTACAGCGACGGACGGATGCGTGCTGATCTTCCCGTGGTTCTCAGGGATTCTGGGCTATTTCCTCTGCCTGCCCGAAACAACACTGTGCATCGTATTATTGTGTTATTCCCTCCCTGTGTTGATTCGGGTGGAAATGAACGTTTGGAAAAGGATTTGCAGAGACATCCTGCGGCTGAGCTGTGTAGCAAAGAGAGCACTTTTTTCCATGTTAATCCTACTCACAGTACAGTATAGTTCATTTAGAGTTAGCCTTACTGCAAAGGTTCAAAATTTCATACAGCGTAGATATTAATAGCTTAGATATTCATTACCAAGTTTGTGCATTCAGCTTCAAGCTAGGTGGACTACAGTTAACGGGCAAAAGTTTGCATCCCTGCATAGTTTGGAAATTTCGTGCATCATTGCGAGGAGAAATCTGGCAATCTTTTGAAAAGATGGTTAGCCTTCACACTTTCAGTATCCAGGCCTGATCTGAAGAAGATGTAGATCATCTGAGATGTCACGAAGAATGTGTAGGAGGTGGACTACGGGTGTCGGATGTTACAGGAAGATTCAAAAGCTTCTCAAAGGATACAAAAGACGTAGTTGTAAAGGCATTACTGCTGGACATACATGTTATAAAAGCTACCTTTTTTTTTTTTTTTTGCAACAGCAACATCTACAGTCTTACTGCCTTGATGAACTTGGTCCCCCGAATGGTCGTAAAGTAAAGTTAAAGGAATTAATAACATAAGAGTGATGGTCCAAAGTGAAATTGTCCACAAATTGAAACTTATTATATATATGACAGAACTGTTGTATGCTCAATTCTGGTTGGTCGTAAGGTGTGGATTCAATTTCTGTAGCAGCAGCTCTGACAATACTGGCTACGTTTACATGGACAGCAGTAATCTAATTATTGACCTTATTCTGAATAAGACAATATCATGATTAAGGTGTTTACATGAGTTGCTATTAGAATATTCCTTTCATGTTCCTGTTTTACATGTTATAGATCATAAATCGATTAACGGCACACGTCATTACGTCCCCGCGCCACGCCGTCCGACGTTCCCACCAGAATTTCACGTATCGACATACAGTTCATCTTCGTTATGGGACCGTATACAGTTTTGGGTGTTTTTATTTTTAATTTTATGAAAGCTTCAAGTGTCATGCTATACGTGCAAATAGATGACTGCTGGAAGCCGTGGGCTGCGTCCCAAACCGCGTACTTACCTACTATATAGTAGCCAAGATACATGTATTTCGCCCAATGGTAAGTAAGCAGGTAAGTACGCGGTTTCAGACGCAGCCGTGCTCTCTTATTTGCCGTAAAATGGTTGAGCACTGCCATGTGTGTACGTGTCCTGTCACAAAATACGGTGAAAACTCTCACACGACATTAATAATGTGATTAAGGTGTGTACATGTCTATAATACACGTCGATAATGCGAATAAAACAGGAATAGTCCACACGTCTTAATTCCATTTGTGTTTACTTCAAGTACGACTTTAATCAGATTAAGGTAATTAAAAATTGCTGTTTACATGCTAGTTTCTTAATCAGAGTATCGTCTTAATCGGGTTAATATCGGATTATTGTTGTCCATGTAAATGTACTGACTGTCACCTGCAAGTCTGCACTTGTTAAAAGCACTTGCACTTGTTAAAATATACAAGTATATAAGGTATAAGAGGAATAAAATTATTAGGACATGCTGTTATCAGGAAAAAACAAACACCATCATGTCAGTGATTATTTTCTTATAACAGCACACCCCTAAGTGGTTCATTCTGTACTTGAAATACAGGCTGGATTGTCACTGAAGTGACAGCACATGTCATGCTTGTTGGAAACATCAGCATACTGTACAGTTTGCTTTTTTTTTTTTTTTTAACAACTACTTTGCTGAGGAAGCATGCTGCTTCACTTTATTTTGGAGATTGGAGGGGATTGAGGGCAAAGCAGGACCTAATCAGTTTCCCTCTCTATTGTTTAAAGTGTGTGCCGCACGGATCAATTTGACATTGCATAAAAGTCATCTGATCCCTTTTTTTTAAACAAATGGAACGCTGATTAATAATTCATTCATGCATCGATTTGGTGTGACCTTTGTGTCCACCGAGCAGGTCAATTATCTCATGGAGAAGGAGGAGGGGGAGAAAATATGTAAATAGAAGTGTTCCCTGGGTTCTATTAACGTTCGAACACTCCCATTTATCATGATTATGGGCGTGGAGAGATGTAAAAAAGTTTTTCACTGGATGCTGACAGCTCACTGTTTACTTAACTCTTAACGCTGACTTCAGTAATGCCCAGTGGTGGAGTCATTATAAAACAGGTTCATGATTGTGTCTGAGATGAGACTTGTAATGGAGCAGAGCTGTCAGGAGATCTATGGGCCTAAACAGCTGTGAGACATTCGGCGGCGGATCTTTGCTTCATGAAAGCAAAGCCGGAAGGAGTTCAAGTCTCTGCCTCCCTGGTGCACAACAAGCAAAGTGATGCATATTGGACGAGCACCAGTTGCTTTGAGTTTTACAACAAAAACATTTTTCTCTCCCCCATGTCATAAGACCAATTGCATCAGTGTGAAGCGATGGCAGGAAAATAAAAACAAGTCTGGATGTGGAAAAAAAAAAATCAATTCTGTAATGAGTTCCGTAATGAATCATCTCGGTTACACGTGTCTGCTAGATGAGAGCTGGGAGAGTATTGGTTTCTGGCATATTTAATAAAAATGTGGCGTCATAGACCACACTAATGAACAAGATGCCGCTGCGCCATCCCCGGACTATCATGTTGACCGATTCTCAAGATCAAGCTTTGAATATGTCACACTCCGAGCTGTAACTTACATATGTTCTTCATAATGATGCGCTCGATAAGTTGAATACTACAGCACACTTCCTACACATTCCCACTACAGTACAATTCACGCATGGAAATTCATTATGGTCTGCTTCTGTCTATACTATACCATAGTGTGAAATCATTATGGGTGGATTCTGGAAAAGTGTAGGAAAATATGGTTTTGACCAAAATTGGGTTACTATCCCAGTAATATGACATCTCTGCACTCACTGGCTGGCCACAGCCTCCATTCTTTGTGGCATGGATTCCACGAGGTCTTGGAAACATTCCTTTGAGATTCTTGCTTCATGTTGACAGATTGTTCATGCTGAGAATCTCCTGCTCTATCACATCCCAAAGGTGCTCTATTGGATTCAGATCCGGTGAATGGGAAGGCCACTGAAGAACACTGAATTCTCATCGTCATGTTCATGAAACCGGTTTGAAACGGCTACATGGTGCATTAAGATGCTGGAAGTAGCCATTAAAAGATGGATGAATTGTGGCCATAAAGGGATGCACATACAGTACAATCTCCTCTGAAAGTATTGGAACAGCAAGGCAAAATCTTTTGTTTTTGCTATTCACTGAAGACATTTGGGTTTGAGATTTAAAAAAACAAAAAAACAAAACGAATATGAGACGATAGATCAGAATTGCAGATTTCATTCCATGATATTTAAATCTATATGTTAAACAACTTAGCACATGGCACCTTTCATTTGGACCCCACCCATTTTTCAAGTGATCAGAAATATCTGAACATGTGACGGACAGGTGTTTCTTGTTGGCCAAGTGTGCTCTGTTAGATTGATCATTTTGAGCATGAATTTCGGAGCCCATCTGCCTCAAGGTTTGACGTGCATTTTGGGATGCTTTTCTGCTCACCACAGCTGTAACGAGTTGTTACCGTAGCCTTCCTGCCAGCATGAACCAGCCTGGCCATTCTCTTCTGACCTCCATCAACGATGGGTTTCCTCCACTCACAGAACCACTGCTCCCTGGATGTTTTTTTTGGGTTTTGCACCATTCTGTGTAAAGACTATTGTGTGTGACAAGCCCAGGAGCTTAGCAGTTCCTGAAACCATCCTCTCTGGCATCAACAACCATTCTGATGTTTGATGTGAACATTAACCAAAGCTCTTGACCTGTATCTGCATTATTTATTTATTTTTGCATTGCCATGCTGCCCCATAATTGGCTGATTGGATACTTACATGAATGCGCAGGTGTTTCTATTGAAGTGGCAGGTAAGTGTTTCATCAGATCGATCTCACACTCTGAAAAGTTGTCATCCTCCATCTATTTCTCTATACCCGCTCAATTTAAAGCCTTATTTTTTTTTATTTTTTTAGATTGGATTTTGTTGTGGTTGTTGGAGTTATTACAACAAAAAAAGCTGTGAATTAGTTTTTTTTTTCTCTTTTTTTTTCTTCAAGTCAATACTTGGCAGCCAGTACACAAGGTCTCCATTAACACTGAGAAGGCATTGTATTTATTTCTCTTCACAAAATTCCCGGAGCAGGAGGATTAGACAGGGAGCAGCAATGAACAAAGAGTTTAAGGTCCTAGATTTTCAATTAGAGATTAAAGTCAGGACTCTAGGTTACTAAAGGACATATTTCCTATTAATGTAAAATATTTCAGCTTATTAGAAAAGATTAGCCTTGTATCGTATGTTATGATTCACATTGTAATGTACATCGTAATCAAGACGTGTACGTGACCGCTAGCGCACAGTGAGAGATATAGGGATGTGGGTGTTTCCATGGCAATACTAGTTTGTGATCATCTTGAAGATCTTGGTATAAGACTTTTGTATAAGATAAGTAAGTGAATGTGGATTTCATCATGTTTAATACTGATGTATTTAATCTATTTAATGTATTTTATCCCAACGTTCAGCACTTCATTCTACAGACAAAAGAAATCAAGCATGGTTTGTTCACTGTGAGTTAAAGCTCCTTTAAATTAAAAATGCAAAGTTATATTCTCCGAAATTATATCAGTACTTGTTGATGATGAACGTTACTTTATAATATTACTGTACACAGGAGTAATCGCAGTGTATCCTGCGATCCAGGCTTCCTAACCATTTCAGCGTGAACACACCATGTCAGCAGTTGGAAACATACAGCACCGCTGTCAGAGAGGGATATTTGTCATCCGCTTTCTGGCTCTGAATAAACACATTTATGTGGAGTGCTGAGCCAGGCTTGGCTAGATTTGTTTTTATGGGATTTTATATGATTGTCCTCACAGGTCGGTGCTTAGCAAGAAAAAGAGAAAAAAAAGAGAGGACAATGCAGACTGGACAAAACCATTAGGCAAACTCACTCGCATATTCTTTCTCTCCCTGTCTTCCTCAACACATTCACTCTGCCAGTTACCTGACTAGTCAGTATTCACCGGAATGATGCAGGACATTTTAATTACTACACACACACACACACACACACACACACTGGAAACATGTTTGCTCCATCTACTGGTAGGAACAGAAAGCCCTCCATAGCTGCTAAGCAAATAGAATTTGAAGTTCATGAGGGATTTGTGCTGTTTATTTCTCCATTTCTTCAGATGAGAGAACAAAAAGTCTCATTCAAAACATTCGGGAAAGTGCAAAGCAGGTATTATAACACAGGGACATGCTGATTTTCAGCCCTTTTATTAATTCTCTTTCATATTCTGTTGTAGCACGAGTAGTGGTATATGCAGCCATGACCGAGCTAAAAGTTACTGCACACCGCTCAAGGTTTTGCCTGTGGTTTCTTTTTCCTTTGTTTGATGAATAATTAAGGACTCAGAGTTGATATTGCTAAAAAAAAAAAAAAAAAAGAAAAAAAAAAGGAAATCTATTGCTTTGCATGTAATGTTTCAGGAATTATATCTTTTTCATAATGAGCAGTATATATTAAGAAGATCTGGTTCAACACCAAAATATTAATATTTGACGGGTTAAAAAATGATCAATTAGTTATTAATAAGTTCATTCGCTAATTGAATGGGTCAAATGCATACACACCATTTTAAAACAGTTTATTTATTTATATATACATGTATTATTATTGTTGTTGTTGTTGTTGTTATTATTATTATTATTATTACCGGAATACTAAAAACAAAAATGAAAATAGTTCAATGGTATTTATTTATTTACTTACTAAAGTTTGTTTGCTTGTTTGTTTGTTTACTTTTTTGTTGTTGCTGACATAATACATATAGTACATGACGTATCATCTATGCAGCAATGCATAATGTTCATCATTTAAATTTTTTATATATATATATATTTAAAGAATAAACAAACCAAAACCTGTACAGCACCTTCCCCTCACACACAGAAAAAATAACAAACTAAATTTAAACTAAAATTCTATTGAATAAATAAATATGCAGGCAAAGAAATAATAATAATAATAATAATAATAATAATAATAATAATAATACAAAGAAAGAAATGAAATAGCCCTGCACTTCCTCTGCTCTTTGACCATTTCATAATGATTGAACTCTGTAGGCATGACGGCAGGCAGTTTTGTGTGTGCACTTGTAGCATATAAGCAGAGGAAAGGAGGCGGCAACTGGCTGCCATCGCCAGACTGAAAACAAATTGCTTTCTTTCCAGGGATTCTGGGAGGGTTTGGGAGCACCGAGCGCGGATCAGAGCGCGTAAAGGATGTGTAATGGGTTCCATGCTTGTGAAATCATAAACAGGATGGAAGCGGCCCGAAAACCCAGAAACGCTCTCAGCCACTCTCAGTAAAGGCGTTACGCTTTAAAGCTCCACTATTCCCCAGATGGATTGCATACACGCCACACTAAACTCTGCACTCCGACTGCCAGCAGTGTTTCTCGCTCTCTTTTTCTCTCTCGCTCTCTCTCTTTTCCACCACTCATCCCTCTTTCCAAAAAACTGACACGTCTTTGCCAGCTAACGTTGCTCTCGCGCTCATCTTTTCCTCACCTGAAGCCACGAACATTGATCACAGTCAGCGTCACCGCTGCTTCACCATCATCTCACACTGAGAAATTAACCAGAGTACAGAAAAAAGTTGTTAATGTCTGCTAATGCTATTAGCTGAGTAATTAGCGGCAGCATGTGCGTGGTTATTCCTAATTGAGGCTGTTTAATCTTATTATTGGTCGTTCATGTGAATGTAATAAGCAATGACATGGCGCAGGCTAAAAGTGCTCCTGCTGGGTTTCACAGCACTAAAGCCCAAAAGCACCATGAAGTCCATGCAGCAAATCTCTCTAAATTATCGACCAGGTATTGTAGCAGAGAAGGACTAGAAGCTCCAAGCATGTGGATTTTGGCTTTTACACTGCATGGGCACTTAATAAAACCTTGACCAGTGGAAAATGTTGTAAAAAAACAGAAGACTGTTAAGGCTTTTTCCAATGCCTTTCACTTAAACAGAGTACTCAAGTAAGAGTAAATACTAATTGCAAAATCTACTGAATAACTCCTGAAATAATTACAAATTACTTATCTATACATTTTACAATTGACACAACTAATCTGAATACGTAATATGTTCTATTCAAGGCAAATGTAGGGCTTGCAGTTGATTGCTAGTTTTGTTATCTAGCTAGCTAGCTCATGTTAATTCATACACGTGTCTATCTACATAGATGCTATAGTTAGCAAAGATGCCTCTTACATATTATCCTGTGCACTTCCTACAGTATAGGCTGTAGCTAGGCTGCACTGCCATATACAGCATTTAACACAACGGCCAATCACTACTGTACGTTAAAGTGACATCTTAAGTTTAATACATAATAATTCATACCGTACAACATAGACAAATCTGGCTAGCTAGTCTATAGTAGCTCAGTCAGCTAGCTTATGGTTTACCTGTACATGTTTTCACAGGTTATGCATTGAGCTGTGAAATCTTGATATCTCCACAGGGTTAAATGCATTCTTTTTTTTTTTTTTTTACTCCGTAAGAGTGATCAAGAATAAGTGTAGCAAAACTGAATGTTTCATTAAAATAAATAAATAAATAAATAAAACTCATGTTACAATTAATTATACTCAAAGTATCGTTACAGTGAACCATGCGCTCAAGTACAGTAAGAAGAGTACATTTAGTAGTTGTTTGTTACTTTCCACCCCTGGTCTTTGCAGTCACAACTGATGACACGTTATGGAGGTGTCAACAAAGCAGGATTAAGTAAATTAGCACATGAAATCTAGGGGGTGTTTCATTAAGTGTGAATTTACAGTCTGGGCTAGAATGAAATCAGCCCCAGCTGAAATAAGAAGATATTAACTAGAAATGAGGAATTATTACGTCAAAAATAATGTGGGATTTCTCAAAAGATTTGGTCAAGATTGAATCTCAGTTAAGTAGGTGGAGCCGACTAAGATTTGAATGATTTTTAAAACTCCTTGAGCCCTGTTTTCCCGTCCATGAACACAAATCGGTGGTTCGACTAGAGTCAGCATGCCAACATTAGCATTAGTGAGGATCAAGTCAAGTCAAGTGGGTTTATATTGTCATTGCTCTATATAGCCTGTATACATTGGAACAAAATGTTGTTTCTCCAGGACCATGGTGCAACACAGAACAGTATGCAAGACTACATAAAGACAAGACTACTAAATACACAACAGTGTGAGACGAGTGGAAACTGTTCTGTAAATTGTAATGATTTCAATCACTATATAACACTATGAACACGCAAAATCCGGCTCATAATGATTTATGAGACTGGTCAGGAGTTCAGTCGCGGTCCTTTTGTTTTGGTTATGAGCGCTAAGCTGCGGTATTAGCATGCTAGCAGGGTGCAGAGTGAAGGGGTGTGACAGAGTGTCTATAAAATGACTGACAGAATAGCCATGTAAACAAAAACACAAACATTGACGATTGCACCTTTAAGTTTAAATAATGACATAATAGAAGTCAAAACAGTCATGTTCATGATGATTTTGTTCATGACTTGAGGTCCAGGGCTTCCGTATTGTTGCACTTCTTTCTACAAAACTCCAAAATAATGCACTTTAGGCAATTAAGCAATTAAGATAACATGGACACCAACAGTTGTACATTACTTTTTATAAACGAGAGGGAGGGTTTAGCCATGTGTGTCCATTTATACCAACCGCTTCTGCTTACAGTGGTCCTACTAAGACTTCCAACTTTTCCTTTTATCTCATATGCTTTATTTTCCCCTGACTGTTAAAAATGGGTAGTTTCAACAAATGCCATATGGTAGTCATGCCAGTGGTGTTTGTCTTGTTGTACTGCTCTCAGCTTGGAGCGTAGGTCAGTTTCAAATCAGTAACAATACTATTCATGAAAACAACAATTCTCTTACACCATCTGTCAATTTATGAACGTGTGTAAACTCGCATTTTATGAAGCCATCTGGAGTGCAATTAGCAATTTTATTCACAGCCTATAGCAGGATTTTAGGATGACAGGTCACTACGTTGGAGTCCTTGCTCTTACTTTATATTACACAATGCAAGTGAATGAGTGTTCAGTATTTTCATTTTTGACTCCTTTCTGAAGCACCCATGCCGTATTATCAAATATTTTTTTGATTTACTTGTGAGCGTTCACAGGTTGGCCTGTTGTTTATAAAGAAAATGCTTACACATGTGCATTTATTTTTATTAAGCTGATGAGCCAGACCTCATTTTTAGGCTGAATAGGTGTACAACTGTTTCTTGGCACTAATTTGTTCCCATAAACACAGAATACAAATCTAGAAAAGCAGGATTTGACAAATGGGCTGTCAGATTTTGTTTGAATGCCTTTCAAGCCCAGAATTTATTCATCTCCGAACAGCAGTATCACATATAACTTGTTTATGTGAATTGTGTGTCTACCGGTTTGTGTTGTTATCTGGCATGCCACATGTCTGACAGACCTGTAGTTCAAACCGTACTTTAGAAGCTGAGAGAATGCATGACTCCACAAATAGTGTGGAGCACAGAGCATCGCCCCAAGCAAGGAACAAAAAACGCTCTTCACTGAAATGATTTTTTTCCCTTGCCATTTTATTTTTCATACTTTCAACTATGATGTACCTATTATAGCCAAAAAAAAGGTAATAAAACAGGTAATGGACTCAGTAAAAAAGTAAGTAAATAAAACAATCAAACAAACAAACAAATAGCAGAAGCAAAAAAAAAATTGCAGAAGCAAAAAGTCATATATGCACATGTGCATATTGGACATGTATATACAGTGCACATATTTATTAATTTTATTTATTACAGGAATTATTATTAAATTATAAATGTAGTTTTATTTGATTGGGTGGTTGGTTGTTCGGTCGGTCAGTTGGTTATTTTATACTGGTTGGTTGGTTAGTTGATTGGTTGTTCAGCTTATTGGTTGGTTGGTTTTTCATTTACTGGTTGTTTGGTTCATTGCTTAACTCCACCATGGACGGTCCCAAGCCCGGCTGAGAAAGGAGGAGGGTTGGTCTCTCGCCAAGGGGTTGTAAAACCCGAAAAGAAACCAAATGGAAAATAGATCAAATTCATGCGCTCATGCTACCGCATCTGAGGAAACCCATGCACCAGCATTGGGGCCCCAGGGTGCTGGAGAGAAATGGACTACTGGCCAAAGTATCAAAGCGATCAAGCCAAAAACGGAGATTCGACTCACTGCGTACTGACAGGACATCACGTTGGGCAGAAAGAGATCATTGCCCGGGAACTTACAAATGGAAAAATTTCTATTGCTGCATTGTCTGAACTTTGACTCACTGGCTCCAGAACTACGACCATCCGCGAGTGAAATGATGATATTATACTATTCCAGTTATGATAAGAGACAAGGTGGTGTTGGGTTCATGGTTGACAGCAGGACGACACGAAGCGCGATAGCCTTCCAACCATATTCAAACCGTTTATGCACCCACCGATGTCAGCCCTGACGACATGAAGGATGACCTACAACCAGCTACAAGATGCACTGGGTACAATCCCTGGACGTGATCTGGTTATCCTTGCCGGCGACTTCAATGCCCATGTTGGTATGGACAGGGCCGGATGGGAAGGGACGTTGGGCAGGTTCCTCATGAGAACAAACAATGACAATGGTCTACATCTATTGTCCTTTGCCACATTCAACAAGCTGATCATCGAAAACAGCCACTTCCAACATCCACACAAACATCAGCTTACATAGTGCCATCCATCTGGCAAGGACAGGGCTGTCCTGGAGTATGATCAGCTCCCACTTTCAGGGGACCAGACTGCTGATCTGACCACTATCTCATCCGTGCTAAGCTACAATTGCGAGTTCAATGGGCAAAGCGTAAGGCACCACCATCAGCCAAGCCAAACTGAATGCATCTTATGGACCCAGCCACCTAGCAAGAATTCCAAATCGCCCTCTCCAACAAATTCGCAGCGCTAGCTCAGTTGGATGATTTGGACGGCGAAGAACAGCAGATATCACATATGACCCTAGAAAGTGTAGCTCCTTTCTGCCCACCGCCGGTCAGAGCCATGAATCTTGGATGAATGCCTGAACCTGGTGGACAAGCAGAAGCGAGCCAAACACATAGATCTTCAGCAATACTGCCACCTGAACCAAGACGTTTGGCATATGATGAAGACAGAACGAAAAGCCTATTGCAATAACATAGCAGCTGATCTTGAGGAAGCTGCATCTAGGCAAGAGTTCCAGACCCTGTACCAAATGCTCAAGACTGATCAAGTCAACCAATGACAACATCAAGAAAGTGGATGGAACCTTTGTGAGGTCTCCCAGCAAATGCCTGCAACGGTGGAAAGAATTTTTCCAAGAAGTATACAATCACAATCCACCTCAAGGTCCACCAACATAGCCCTGGCTATAGACGACAAACCTACAGTTGATGAAGTGAAAACTGCCATCAAATCACTGAAGAGCGGAACGATCAGGTCACAGCCGAGATGTCCTGCTGCACTGATTTCATGTACTCTTGTCACTTATTTGGCACTCCGAACAAATACCATCTTCTTGGAAAAAAGCCATGATAGTGCCAATAATGAAGAAAGGCCATAATCAGGAGTGAAAAACTACTGCAGCATCAGCCTCCTGTCCATTACTGGCAAAGTTTTTATGAAGATCATACAATCCAGGCTACAGAAACCTTGTGAACAGAGCAGTCGAGAAGAACAGGCAGGATTTAGGCTGAATGCTGCCTGTTCTGTTCTGAATGCTGTGATCAAATCTTCACCATTCGTAAGCTTATTCGTAAGGATTAGATGTGCGCACCATCATCATCTTTATAGACTTCAAGTCTCCAGTGGAGAGCATTGGAGGTCGAGCATGTCCCTGACAAGATCATTCGACTCCTGAAAATGTCATACGATGTCTCAACCAGTTGCGTGTGTATACGGCATGAACTATTGAAGGAGTTTCCCATTAAAACCGGAGTCCGCCAAGGAGAGGCCGCATCTCCTCTGCTCTTCAACACTGTGATTGATTCTGCCAAGGCAGAATTGGACAAGCGACCGTGGTATTCATTTCGTCAAGTGGTGCCTATAGAAAAGGGCCAACATCTTTGCTGAGACCAAAATATGCCTTTTCTAGACGCTGATCCTGGCAATTCTCCTATACGGGTCAGAAACATGGACTCTACTGTAGCAAGACCTAAACAAGCTCGAGGTCATCCAAATGCAATGCCTACGGCAGATCCTTAGTATCTCCCTCCATGACTGCATAAGAAATGAAACCATCCAAATAAGATGCGACCACCGGCCAGTGGTCGAGGAAGTCATCCAACTAAGAAGAATGAGATGGTTCGGGCACATCTGCAGAATGAGCATCACCAGGACACCGTACCAGCTTCTCTGGCGAAAATGTCCAACAGAGTGGAAAGTTCAAAGAACAGCGTCCAAGAAGACATGGTCTAAACAAAATGAACAAGACCTGAAAAACCAGCAGTCCACCCTCTGTGATGCCAAGGCCATTGCCGTGGATCGAACAGCATGGGAAAAGTATGGGCTCCGAAGGAAACCCCGTCCTATTGTTAATTAGGGATCAAAGAGGGAAGAAGAAGAAGGTTCATTAATTAGCTTAATAGTTGATTGGTTGGTTGGTTCATTGGTTTGTCGGTCAGTTGGTTGACTGGTTGGTTGGTTGGTGGTTGGTTGGTTTCTTGGTCAGTCAGAAGGTTGGTTGTTTGCTTACTTGATTGATCACATCAGGTCTTCTATATTTTATAAAACTTTTCCCAGAATTGTTTCTATTTAGGATAGCCTATTCCTAAAAGCTAGACTTATGTTTGTGAATGGAGGCTAATGGAAGGCCTTGAGAACAAAATATAAATAAATAAACAAATAAATAAACTAAATAAACCAAGGCAAAATGGTTGGTAATTAATTGCACCCCACATCTCAGTCTTTCCATGCAGTTGTTTAAGAAAAGAGGTGTTTCCGTACTTGGCTATTATTGTTTTTTAAGTACACTTGCTGTCTTCATTTTAGTACTTTTGAAAGATGCAGGTCTAGATTCTGATCCAGATTCTAGCAGGGAAAACAGCACCAGGTTCTCCAGCATCAGGGCTGGGAATCTAGATCTGCATCTCTCAAGCATGTGGATGTATGTAGTGTTTCAGACTCTTTGCTTAACGCCACCTGACAACTTGGTTGACATCTCAAAGACTTCCTTAATATATTCTTAAACCTTTTGGCATCTCTTTCCTGCCCCAAATCTCATGAATAAGGCATGTGGCCCAGTCAGCAAGTGAGCACAAAAAGAGAAGGCCAGGCTCCATCCATCACTGTCTTGGTGTTTTGCTGGCAAGCTACATCAGCTCCCCCAATAATCGCTCCCTCCCTCCATCCCCGCTGTCAGTAAACAGGTAAAAGAACTAAGGAGGGGAGGGTGACGAGTGGAGGCGCAAGCATTTAGCGGGCATAAATCTTTAGGAATCAAGGAACATGCCGGTGAGCTGTCTGCTGCAGGCAAAGGAATGTGTTTCATCTGAAACAAGGTAAAGCAATATGTGATGAAGACAGCATTCTGCAAATCCGGGGGTTTTGTTTGTAGTAAATTGAGTGTGTGTGTGTGTGTGTGTGTGTGTGTGTGCTGAGGAAATGAGGTATTCAGGTAATACATTGGACTGTGGAACTGTACATACATACAGCCAACATATAACTTATTTCATAGAATTAATACAGACTCTGGTCTATTAAGTAACAACAAGTGATGCTGTTATAGGTATATAATCAATAATGGTTTGCTGGGATGCTGTTACAAACATGAAGTTTGTTTTTCCATAACACAACATCCTAAAGTGTTTTATTCCTCTTGTTCAACAGCAATTTTCCAACTTTTTAAAATCCATTTATAGTTGCATTTAACGTTGTGGAACATCTATGAAGTCAGTACATTCACAGTCATCACTTACATTTTAGCAGCTATAAACAGTTATTTTATTCACTCACCTTATCTTAAAGTTAATAAGAAAAACAAATATGGAACTTGTTATGGAGAAACCACAAAACACAACGCCCCATGGTGGGAAAACTTACCTCTGTCTGATACAAAGACCTGACATTGGAGACTCCTTCCATAATTGGTAAATATATTTTATTTAGCCCTTTATTAAAGTGAGTTTCATTTACTGTATACACTATATAGCCTAAGAACATTATCCTAGAGGGAAAGTGTTACCACATTTTAGCCTACTCCCCCCCCCACCCCACCCCCCAAAAAAAAACAACAACAAAAAAACAAGAAACAAAACACACAAAAAAAAAAAAAAAAAAAAAAAAAAAAGAAAAAACCCCAAAACATTGTATTTACGCTCTAAAGATGTTTATGTAACAATTATGGAAGTATCCTGTGTCAGCACTTTGTAATAGCCAGGTGAAAAATTAAGTTTTCAGACATGGGACTATCTTCAGGATGTAGGTCTTGAGGAAACAATAGTTTATAGCTGCAGTAATATAAATGATAACAGGAAGGAACTTGTTTCTTGGATGTTCCACAACAGTAAAAGGAGCTATAAATGAATAAAATGGACATGTAATTTTTAAAATAAATAACTGGAATTGGAAATGAATCAACTTCGGGATGATAACAGTAACTCCGCCTAACCTACACACACCATGTCGTTGGTTATTTCCTTATAACAGCTTACCTTGTTGTGTTTTAGTCCTTACTTAATTTTCAACCCTGCTAGATATGTTAGCAGTGACAGTTTATGTAACTTATGGCTTACCTAACAAATACAAATCCACATAGACATACAGTCTTAGTTTTCATGAACTGAAGTTTTCAAGTGTCTTATGGTTGAAATATAGAGTATCATGTGGTCAAAGATAAACTCAGATATGACTCTGATTTACAATATCCTTGCTATTGAGATGGAGGACATACACTGTTGTGAGTCCTGATTTCTTCTGTTTTTGTGTACTCTCATACCAAATAGTTATAGATCTTCAAATGAAATAAAACATAAAACAAAGGCAACCTGAGTAAACACACAATACAGTTTTTATTTTTTAAATTTTTTTTTATTGAAGTAAGAAAAGTTGTTCAACACCAATCACCTATGTGAAAAACTAATTACCCCCTTAAACTTAAAAACTGTTTGTGCCACCTTTAGCAATAATAACTACAAGCCAAACCAAACCAAATGCTTCTGATAACTGGAGATATTACTTACTCGTTCTTCTATTTTTACTTACTCTTACTTCTAGGACTTGGACTTACTCCTATGCTTTGGATCATTGTCTTGCTGCATAATCCAGTTGCACTTGAATTTCAACTTACAGACTGAAGACCAGACATTCTCCTTTAGGATTTTCTTGTAGAAAGAAGAATTCATGTTTCCCTCAATTATTGCACACTGCCCAGGCCCTGAAGCAGCAAAGCATCCCCACACTATCACACTTCCACCACCATGCTTGATTGTAGGTATGATGATCTTTTTGTGGAATTCTGTTTAGTTTATTCACGATATAACGGGACCCCCATTTTCCAACAGTTCCACTTTCGACTCGTCAGTCCACAGAACATTCTCCCAAAAGGTTTGAGGATCATCAAGGTGTGTTTTGGCAAAATTCAGACGAGTCTTAATATTCTTCTGGGTTAGCAGTGGTTTTTTCCTCACCACTCTCCCATGGAGGCCATTTTTGCCCAGTGTCTTTCTGATAGTGGAGTCATGAACAGTGACCTTTATTGATGCAAGAGAGGCCTGTAGTTCCTTTGATGGTGTCCTTGGCTCTTTTGTGACTTCCTGGATGAGTCATTACTGTGCTCTTGGAGGAATTTTATACTAATTTACTATATACTAATTTTATAATAATTTTCACACAGCCCCAGATGGTATTGGATAACGTTTTTGCTACAATAAATGACTTTATCATTTAAACACTTTTGTTTGTGTGTTTACTCAGGTTGCCTTTGTTTTATCTTCTTATCTTTGTTTTATTTTGTTTTCATTTCTGAAACAATTTAGTATGAGATATACACACAAACAGAAGAAATCAGCTGATGCATTCTTGAGTGAGAATCAGTGTTCCACCCTGCCAACGAGTGAAAGACCTCATGATCTGTGGCTGCACCTTTACAGAGAGGTTTCATGTTCTACCTTTCACCTGCTTTTCCCCTGTCAACAAACAAGCTGAGCTGTTTAATGGAAACGTCAGGAGGCGAATGTGTTTTGTCGTCCAGAGAGGCTGCTGAGCCTGTGGCTCTATCCGTATCAGGGCTAAGACGCATAACCTCTTGTTCTGCCGAGACAGAAGGAGTGATGAGGGGAAAGTGTTCTCTGCCAGGGGTGAGGTTTCAATACATAAGACTCTATTATGGTTCTGTTAAGAGGTCTAGCGGAGGCCTATATTCAGCAATAAGGAAAGAGATGTGGAAGGTAAATATATTGCGTTGAGTGTAGATAGAAACTTGTGTTCAATTATATAAAATTCCAAGCCATCATCAAAACAAATGGTATACTGTTTGTTTAATGCATATACATACTATATCGTCATCTTTAGATTTTATTACACCATCATGCTGAAGTGAATTCTCAAATCTGACTGGCCAGAAAGTGTCGATTAATTTTTCTATAACGATTCTGAAAGTAGTGCCGGCAGCAGGATTTATATTAATACACTCATTGTAATTTGTTATCATTTCTATAAGAATTATTTCTATAACCTGATTAACAAAGGTGATGTTATATCTCAAAGAAAAACTTTTTTTCCCCCCCATACTTCTTGTTATGGAGATAGTTAATTTAACTCCAGTGTCAGCGCTTTGTAATAGTCAGTAAGTTTTCCGCAATCGGAAAGCGCACTTCCTGGTTTCTCGGGAACATGACAAGCTGTGTCTTATTAACTTTCAAGAGAATGAATGAAGAACGGCTAGTGTTGGATTGATAGGTCTTAACCATTTAAACTGGAACTAACTTGTTTAGCAACGATAAATGTAGCTATGAATAGCTAAAAAAGTGCAAGGTTTTATTCTTTAATGAAAAAAAAGGAACATAAGCTAATTTTTGTGCTATAAAAAAGATATAAACACTTGCAGTTATTGGAAAATAATTATCTTATGGGCTGTATCATATCCAACACTGATTGTTTTCCTATAACAGCACATCCTGATATTATTCTTTACTTACATTCTCATGTGACTATATACATTTTCTATTCCGCATCACTATGATCCAGTCTCATGTGTACGTTCGGAAAAAAAAGCAACCGACGAAAGCACAAAATGTTGTTAGCACTCAGGGATTTTGAGAGAAGCAGAGCTCTATCATTTCATTTGTGTTATTGTTCACTTGTCCATGGGTGGTGTCCGGATGCCACTGTGTTCAGCTAGAGACGTGCCTCACACGAAATCACGGATGTCGTTAGTGTTCAGTGCTCTGTGTCGGAGGTTAATGGTGCTTTGGCTGTTGTAGGATATCACGAGGAAGCTGTAGCAGAAACGTCATTAACATGAATGAGCAAAGATATCAGCAAGGTTTTCTCCTGACCCACCTGAAATGGCCTACCATGGCGCGAATAAGACTGCAGACATTTATCTGTTCCTTTTCCCTCGTATTTTTTTTCTCCTTTACTGATTTCCCAGACATTTTATTTTTCTATGAGATGCAACATGACTGCGAGTCCTCTTAGACGTGCACAATGAGCCGCGATGAACTCCATATGCCTGTCTCTTTTATAATAACAAAAACATCATCATTTAGCTTCAGGGCAGCCTCTGATACTCCCCATTTACAAAGCACCATGAACAAACTCCCTGATGATGATGATGATGATGATGCTTCATACTCATCAGCAGCCTTCATGACTTTGGACTTGGCTCATCTGTGCAAAGTTGGAAACCTTTCTTTTGTTTTTGTTTTTTGAGATGTATATCCAAACAAATGCCGTTCTGCAGCCAAAAGGTATTGATTAATTTTCTATAACAGCAGCTCTGATTATAATTTTGGCAGTATTTTTGCATCTGTGTTCTCATGTTCATCTGTGGGTAAGCTAACACCTAAGGCATTTTTTTTTAAAACTTTAAATGACTTGTAAAGATTATCCAGAGTCCAGACAAATCCTTGTCTCAAAACACAGAGCTCCATAATCCTATTTTTTATTGAGATCAGATGTGATCTAACTAGAGCTAAGTCTAGGAACAGCAAGGCCAATTCTTTTGTTTTTGCTATACACAGAATATATTTGGGTTTGAGATAATATGAGATGAATATGAGACGATCGATCAGAATTGCAGCTTTCCTTTCTTCATATTTACATCGAAATGTATCAAACAATGTAGAACATGGCACGTTTTGAGGCAGACCATGCAATTTTTAGGCAAGCAAAAGTAATGGAATAGATAGTCTTAAAGTAAATTTAAATAAATAACACTTAATTTTGGTGGCATATCCCTTGCATACCCACTGAAATCACCAAACTGTTGCATTCTTCTTTTGTAATGCTTTTCCAGGCTTGTACTGCAGCTGCTTTCAGTAGTTGTTTTTTTGTTTGTTTGTTTGTTTGTTTTTTTGTTGTTGTTGTTGTTGTTGTTGTTGTTTTGTGTGTCTGGTGATTGACTTGGCCAGTCTAAAACCTTCCACTTTTTTGATGAAGTTCTTTGTTGTGTTGGCAATGCCAATAAAGATTAGTGAGCCTGTTCCACGTAAGCCATGACACTACCTCCACCATGCTTGACTGATGAGCTTTTATGTTTTGGATCAAGAGTAGATCCATTCTTTCCTACACTTTGGCCTTTCCATCACTTTGGTAGAGGCTACATTCTGCCACTGAGGACGACCCCAAGCAGTGCAGCCTGGAGATTGCTGAGTGCTGAGGATGGTGCCGCATGAAGTACCATGGAAATGGTTTTGGACCTCAATTCCACATGGACATTCTCGCTTTGGTTGCTGGAACTACAACTGCTGTAATGGCCTTAGGACTGCAATTACCACATACAATTTTTGCACTCAAGACTCCTTCAGTGAACAGTGGACTAGTTCAACAAAACAGACTTCATATAAAAACCATAATGAACTTTCTTTTACTTTCACACTATCCATTGTTACCCAGATGAGGACGGGTTCCCTTCTGAGTCTGGTTCCTCTCAAGGTTTCTTCCTAATATCATCTTAGTCTCCACCAGGTCGCTCAATAGGGATAAATTCACACACTTAAAATCTGTATCCCGTGTTTATATGTTTCTGTAAAGCTTCTTTGAGACAATGTCCATTGTTAAAAGCGCTACACAAATAAAATTGAATTGAATTGAATTAATCTTAGTTCCAGGACTTTTGTGGCTCATCTCTGTATTTCTTTGTGAATTCCAGTTTCACTTTCAGAATCTTACTGATGATACCTTCACCCTTGCCCTGTGGAGGTTGTTGGTGATGTCACTGACTGTTGTTTTTGGGTTTTGCTTCACAGCTCTCACAATGTTTCTGTCATCAACTGCTGTCGTTTTCCTTGGCCAACCCATTCGGTGTCTGTTGCTCAGTACACCAGTGGTTTCTTTCTTTTTTTTCTTTTTTTTCCCTTGGCCAACCTGTTCCATGTGTGGTTGTTAGTACACTAGTGGTTTCTTTCTTTCTCAGGACATTCCAAATTGTTGTATTAGCCATTGGTTGTGCAATGCCTCTAATTGATTTTCCCTCTTTTCTCAGCTTCAATATGAATTGCTTTTCTCCCATAGACAGCTCTCTGGTCTTCATGTTGGTTTATCCTTTTTTAACAACAAATGCAATCAAACCAACAGTAGACATTCAGAGCTATTATTTCTTCAAACAATCATTTTAAAGCAAGCACCTGGGCAGCAAGGAACACCTATCAGTCAAATGTTCAAATATTTTTTGATCATTTAAAAAAAAATGGGTGGGTTCAAACAAAAGGTGCCATCTTTTGATCTCAAACCCAAATGTATTCAGTGTACAGTGAAGCAAATCTTTATCAAAGTATCATTTGAAATGAACAAGCTCCTCTTCATTTTACACTCTCTGGCAAGTATGAATTAAGTAGTACTGTGAACAGGTGTAATTGTAACTGTAATCAGTTTCACTGATTCAAATGCATCCCAATAAAATGCCATTGTAAATAACTGTGAATCGTTTACCAAACGCACTACTTCACCAGTTATGAGCAAACTGCAACCTCAAATCCAATATTACCTCAAATTTCACACAGATTAGACTAGACAGTAGTTGAAATATTTCTTCTACTTTCCTTGCTCCAAACAAAATGACACAGGATCTGATGAGCAGAAGATGCACGAATACAGTTCAAAAGCAGAAGACGGCTCTATCTGCTTTCTAACCTCATGCAAATATGTGCCTGGTCCCTGATACATCCATTGACACCTCCCATATTCCGTGACCCAACAGAAATTACTGTCAACTCTCTCGACAGCACTGGCATTGATCCCCACAGTTGCCAAGACAACAAGGTGGCATTTAGACTGGCGTTTTTTTTTTCTTTTTCTTTTAAGACTGACTTCTGTAATCCTTTGAAGAGGATTTGCCATCTCTGATTAATCAAACATCTTCAAATGAAGAAAAGGAAACTCAGCCAAACTCAAATCTCTATGGAGAGCAACATTATGATTGTCAAATGTGCTTCTGTTCAGAATGAGATGTGGTGTGCTAATCAGGTCATGGGATTCCTGGAGAAATTATTCCCTAATTATAATACGGACATTTTAATTGCCTTTTTATATTCTATTAGGCAAACAAATTCAATGAATGAAAAGTAATCTTGCTAATTAGCATGATGACATGCAAGTATTCTGTGTTAGCCTCAATGGTGTTGTTTGGTTGAAATAAACCACAAAATCCTTAAGGGGTTTTAGACTTTAGAACATGTGTAACATTAGTTAAACAGCATCATTAAGGCAACTCAACACCACATGGGCAAATCGACACAAGACAAAAACAGTAAGCGGACTGAGTAAAATGGCAGATTGTATTTTCTTTTTTTATTAACTAGATCAAAAGTAGCAGTCTGTTCTGTTAAATTGAGACAAAATTATTAATAAACATTGATGTATTGCTTTATATGAAGGTTCCCATTAGTTTCTTACAATTAGCAAAGTAATGTTAAGGCATTAGAAAGTTTATGCAATCCATGACTACAAATTATTCTGTTAAAATGTATTCAGCCCTAGTTCCAAAATTCCCCTCTTAACAACCACAAACATGTTCATTAAGGTTTTGTTTGTGTTGTTCATTGTGAGCTTAATTTTCTCTTTGATGGTAATTCAGGTAGCTTATTTGGTTTATTATATACGCTATATGGCCAAAAAGTTTGTGAACACCTGGCCATCACACCCATACAGTATGTGGTCCTTCCCCAGATTGTTTGCACAGTGTTGGAAGCTTACAATTGTAAGCTGAATGTCTTTGTATGCTGTGGCAGTAAAATTTCCCTTCATTGCAACTAAGAGGCCCAAACCTGTTCCAATACATCTGTGCACAAAGTGAGCTCTATGAAGACATGGTTTGCCAAGGTTGGAGTGGAAGAACTTGAGAGTCTGGCACAGAGCCCTGACCTCAACCCCACTGAACAGCTTTGGGATGAACTTCAATGCTGACTGCACCACAAGTCTTCTCATCCAACTTCAGTCCCTGACCCCACTAATGTTCTTGTGGCTACATGATCACAAGAGAAGTGAATCCATGAATGTACTGTACAAGCTAGAAGTGATTTATACATTATATATTATACAGTTGGGGTGATGTGGTGATTAGTAACCTCTTGGCAAAATCCATGCATTGGTGGATGTTACGCCACGGCCAGCAGAGGGCACTGGCTCGGCTCCTGACGAGTCACGTGACATAGTTTTTGTTCGCTCGCTTCCGGATTGAGCATTTTGTATTAAGTGACTTTAATTTGCCCCAGGTGTCCATGCCCTGAGTTAATCATGTTCTTTATTTAAATGCCTGGGTGACTGAGCACTTCGCTCAGTATTACATCATGTCTTTAGTGGATCGTGTTTAGTATCGTTTGTTTTCCGGTGAAGACCGCTTTTACTTTAATCATTGAGTTTTGTGTCTAATAAAGACGGTGACCTGCACCTGCATCCGCCTCCAGTCTACGTTTCGTAACAGTGGAAATGTTTACAAAATCACATTCTGTACATTTCTTCTGGATATTTTAAACAGTATTTTCAACGTTGACAATCAACATAGTGCATAATATTCTGGAGCTAGGCCTGTGATAAATATACAAATTTATTTGTATAAGTCCAATCACTTGGTGACTTAGCCGCTACAATCCCAACTGTCTTGCTTGTGATGTCTTTAGCTTGATGTTTGTTGACATTTTTGCTTTTTACTTGTCAAAAAAAAAAAAAAAAAAAAAATACAACTAGATTTTGAAAAAAAAAAAATCATTAATGGCTATGCATTACGGAAAGATAAAAGAAAAAAAAACATTTTACCAATTGATTTTGCCATCACTATTAATTATTATAAATGTTAGTATAAATGGTACTGTCTTCAGTAGGTAAACATGTCTTTAATACATTTTGTAGATTTCTAAATAAAGTATCAGCTCCATTCTTTCCCCTCTGTGTGCTGGGTTATAATCCTAATGGAAAATCTAAGCCAAGGGAAACATGATTAATATGAGGTGTTTAGATAGAATCCTTTAATCCCATTAATCCCATTTCTGAGAACTTGAGCTGTTAATATGTGGCAATAATTAGCACACTGAAATATAATACTACCTTGGAAAGAGTGTCTTGTAGATTATTTATGATGCCATTCTGCTCAGTGAATATCAGTGTTTTGTCTTCTATTCAGAACTTTACATCTAACTGGTTTCGCATTTTGGGAGCAGTTTATTTGAATATTCCAATGTAGACATGAACTAATTTTAAACAATGCGTCAACAGTTTATGGTTGTTGATGTGTAAATGTGGTTAGATATTCTATGAACTATCAACTTCTTTCTTTTATTTTCTGTTCATTTGGATGGTCCTAGTTCTAGCTTCTGATGTCTATTTCTGCTTGGAGTTTCTGCACTTGTGATTCACACTCTAGACAGTCAAACATGGATACACGAAATAATTTGCATTTATGGAAGGAGTCTCCAGTGTGAACACTTTATAGTATAGTATCTTTTCCTGCATGGGAGAGTCATCAGCAAAGAGGACTTTGTGCTTTGCTTCACATCAAATTGCATCACATCACCCCAGTGTTAATTATTTTCCTATAACAGCACACACCATAGTGTTTTGTTCCTTACTTACTGTAATCAATGTACTATGAAAGTTGAAAGTAGGTAACACTAGCAGTCATTTTAAATGACAATTACAGTATCTTGAACACGCTATCTATGAAGTTTTTCTCACTTTTCTCTTTGATGTAAAAATAACGTTATAGCACACAAAACCTCCCATGTCACCTCACAAGTTTTAACATTGAAGATTTATTCACTGCTTATAAGAGTGTGATATTGTAATGTGTAAGCTGATTATGGATCTCCATATTCAACATAGAATACAGGCATTAGTAGAGAAGATGGGTTTACACAGAACTAAGGAACAAGAAGAATGAAATTATACAAGGAATGGAAACAGCAAGACTTTATCAGTGACTGAATAAAGGTCATTAAGAAACAGACCAATGACAAGAAGGGGCGGAGACAGACACTTTTTCTTTAATAGAAATCCCAACTGCATAGGGATACTGAATACATAAAAAGATTAATTTGGATTTAACTTGTACTTAATTCCTGTCTGTAACTGTCATAATGTGGTGTGTGTGTGTGTGTGTGTGTGTGTTTGTGTGTGTGTGTTAAAATTGCTTAAGTGTGTGTTCGACAGGCCTGACTGAGCTAGCCTGCTGGAACAGCACTTGCACTCCCTCTTAAGCAGAGATGAACAGTGCAGCACAGCAGTATGTCAACTTTAGCAATCAATACTAATACAGTGTGATCATTTGTACACCCTGCAACTTAAACACACACTTAAAGTCTCCCATCGATGCTCTATTTTATAGTAATACACGCCATGATAAGGTCAATCCTTCACTATTTTTTAGTAGATATCATACACAGACATTGCACTTTCACCACTCCTGTAATACGTAAGAAGATGTCAATCTAAGGACATTTTTTATAAAGATCTGTATTGACTATGGTGTGTAAAAAGGCCTGTACTGTAGTAATGACAGATACATGCACACAACAGACATAAATGAGATTACCTGCAATTATAAACCAGTCCCTCGGGAATGAATGAAAGAAAATGCCTTCAGAAGTCATGAAAAGTTGTTTTTTTTTTTAAATAAATGTGAGAAGTGAAATTTGCCTTCTTGTGTGCTGTCGATGGCTAGCACTTGTCCTGATTTACATTCATCCCAGTGGCTCGAATGTCAAAGGAAGTGGCGAAATCATATGCATGACATAAAGTGTAAGACTTTTCATTTGGAAGTGTGCTGCAAATTTCCATTTGTTCTTAAGTGTGATGGTTTATTTTATTTCTTTTTTTTTCATGAGCAGCTGCTTCAGAAATGCACTTTCTATGAGCACTTTAGCTGCAAGACTTCTATACATAATGGTGGTAGTAGTAACATTTTCAGTAATAAGTTACTTCATGGTTCATAGGGCTACATGGTATAAACTTATAGCCTTTATAGAAGTTTGAAAAGCATTAGCTGACTGCTGTCATCAGTGTTAACAGATGTTTTGCTGACTTTACCGCAGCTGACGTTATACACTCATTGAGCACTTTATTAGGAACACCTGTACACCTATGCATTCATGTAATTATCTAATCAGCCAATCATGTGGCAGCAGTGCAGTGCATAAAATCATGCAGATACGTGCCAGCGGCTTCGGGTAACGTTCACATCGACCATCAGAATGGGGAAAAAAATGTGATCTCAGTCATTTTGACCGTAGCATGATGATTGGTGATAGACGGACTGGTTGGGGTATTTCTATTAACTAACTGCTGATCTCTTGAGATTTTCACAACAGTCTCTGCTCAGTCAGTGTACTTCTGCTATGTCAGAGACATACCATATTGTAATAATTTGACATAGATTACAAAGCAAGGGCTAAATTGGACAAGTTTATCCTGACATATAAACACCTCTTTTTTTTTAAACAGATGGCCAAACAATTATGACTAGTCGGCATTTATATATATATATATAATATATATATTATATATAAATTTGCTATTTTAGGCTATTTTATTAGTTCAGCTAAACAACCAACAGCAAAGGAATTGTCAAAAGCGCACTTCTATTAACAGCCGTACAAATGCTACAAATGATATTTCCGGCTTCAGTGCCTCTTTACAATGAAAAATGAAATGAGTGCAATAAATTGTCAAAAAAAACAACCTTTTTTTTTAAATCATAGTATGCTATTTAAAGATGTACAAATCCTTCAGATTCACTTGGTTGTAGACATGGCTCAGCTCAAAGAATTGATTCTGAAATTGAGAGCGTGCAGCATGGACACTCATGTCCATCAAAAGAGCCGTCCTCATACAGTAGTTTAAAGATCGTCCTTCCTTGAATGGAGGATGTGATGTTGACAGCAGCGTGTGGGAGTTTTCTCCAGGCTGATAACGACCCGGGAGGTGAACCGCCGTGTTCAGCTCCGGCCTCAGCAGCGTCTGAAAATGAATCTGGATCACCTTTTGTGAGCTGGTGCTTGAAAGTAGTTGAAATATATTCAGACCAGATGTAAGTTAAATTGTACTTTTGATAAGATTTATTATGAGTTAAACAAAGTCACGATAATATGTGCTCCCTGTAAGTAGGTATTTTTGAAGCATAACTTGTTCCACCAAAAAAAAAAAAAAAATTACACAAATATGAAACGAGTGATACACAGATATAAAATGAAATCCACAAATTGGTTACACTCATCATGTGGTATGTGTTTGAATCATGTGCAATCTTTCGTGGGTTTCTGAAACATTTCTCACATCGACTCGTGGTGTTCAATTCAATCCACTTTTTTCACTGGGTTTTCATCAACCAATCGGATTGCATGACAACACAATCATAGCAGAAATGTGTTCAACCAATCAGCTTCTGTTTACTGGGTTGGCAGGTCCTTTATTTTGTTTTTCCCCCCTGAGAATTAGGCTATCATTGCTACTTTAAATGTAAAAGTAGTTCATTTAAAAAGTAAATATATTTTTTTATTTGGTTAATAAATGGTATTTTTTATGAAATATTGGTCTGTGAAATACAAGAAGATACACACATATTATTGTATTTATTTGTGCATCTCATTTAATTAATTATTTTTTTGTGAATCATTTACTATTTATTTGTGGATCTCATTTAATTTATTATTCTTATTATTTTTATTTATTTATTTATTTTTGTGAGTCACTTACTATTTATTTGTGGATGTCCTGTTACTTTTGTTGAATTGTTTATTTGCAGGAAAAATGCCCCTATATCCCTGACCCTAATTTGAGTTTGATAATTCTGCTTGTAAAATTTGTATTAATACTAAATGACAGGGTTATGTATATTCTCTCGATCCCAGGTGAGTAAGCGATTGTTAAAAAAATCCTTATGAAATTTAGTTGGTAGGTTTATGTCAATTGTCATGAAGGGTTTATATATATATATATATATATATATATATTTTTTTTTTTCTTTTTCACTGTCTGTTTCTCTAAGTCACAACCCCAATGCAGTCTTACAGAATGGTACGACTTGAGTGCTGCTATTTGTGATTGGCACACTGTTGCTCAGAAGGTTGATTCACCCGGGACTTTATCTGCGCACTTATCTTAATAGAGGTTTAGGAAATCACAGGCATGGCAATGTGATGCAAATTGAGACTCTGCATCCGCCTGTACAGCTTTAATAGCAAACACAGAATCACATTTATTAAGAAAGTAAGGAACGGCCCAAGCAAGGGAAATTGAATTCATGCCTGAAAGAGATTACCGGTGATGGATATTCTTAAATGTGTGTTTTTTTGAATCTCCTACCGTGCCAAAAGACATAGATGAAGAGGGCGCCGACTTATCATAAAGCACGAGAGTGAGAGAAAGACAGCAGGAGAAAAACGGATGCCGTTCCTTTAAAGATATGTGAGGCGAGCAGCGAATTTAATTAATGCGAGACTGTTGCCGTTTCTCAGACATTAGTGTGGCTGGGAATGAGATTAGCGTTAACGCCTCAGTCATATGAGAAAACCATGATTAATTTCTCAAAGGAGTGCACTTCCAAATTGGTAAACTTTTTGTATTTGCAATTTAGATCAGCCGTGTTCATCTAACAGCAAATATTCACCTGACAGACGCCTTCGCACTTTATTAACAGCACAATCAGAACAGCATGTTACAGAACTGCTTTGCTTTGTCGAAGAGTACACACACGCACGCACGCACACACACACACGCACGCACACACACACACACACACACACACGTATATAAACATGCAGAAAGATATACACAGACGACAACATTGCTGTAACCATTTAAAGAAAAATTACACACAGGTTTCACCTAAGGTCTGATATACATACTATTAAATATATTAATGTAACTCTTTCCTGTTTATGTATTATGCTATGGATACAAATACATGTCATTAACATGTGCTGTTTTATTGTGCCATATCAGAAGATGCTATATTGAACAGCACGATATCAACAGCTCTGTAATGATGTCCAACACGGACATTAGAAATGCAATCAGTTTAGAAATGCAATCTCATTCTCTCCATTTACTGTCTGTATGGTGCTCCACATGTTCTCCAGGGTTCTCCGGTTTTGCTCCCACGTACAATGGGTATGTGAGTATAAGAAGTGGATTATGGAGCAATGGAAGAAGATGGCCTGGTCTAATGAATCACATTTTCTTTTACATCCTTCGGACGGCCAGGTGCGTGTGCGTCGCTTACCTGGGGAAGAGATGGCACCAGGATGGACTATGGGAAGATGGCAAGGGCAGTGTGATGCTCTGGGCAATGTTCTGCTGAGAATCCTTGGGTCCTGGCATTTATGTGGATTTTACCACCTACCTAAACACTGTTGCAGACCAAGTACACACCCTCAGGGCAACAGAATTCCCTAATTGCAATGGCCTCTTTCAGCAGGATAATGCGCCCTGCTACACTGCAAAAATTGTTCAGGAACAGTGTGAGGAACGTGACAATGAGTTCAAGGTGTTGACTCGGCCTCCAAATGATTCCCCAGATCTCAATCCAAACGAGCATCTTTGGGATGTACTAGACAAACAAGCTTGATCCATTGAGGCCCCACCTCACAACTTACAGGACTTATAGGATCTGGTGCTAACGTCTTGGTGCCAGATACCACAGCAAATCTTCAGAGGTCTTGTGGAGTCCATGCCTCGACGAGTCAGAGCTGTTTTGGTGTCATAAGGGGGACTTACACAATATTAGGCAGGTGGTTTTCATGTTACGGCTGATCGGTGTGTATCAGAATGTGTGTGTGTGTTGATACAGTGTGAACCTGTGATTTGAATTACAGCTGGAACTACTGCTGGAGCTGCTGTTATTGAAAATTAATGAACACCTTCCAACCAATCCGAATCGTGAATGCAACAGTGCTGTGGTATAAATATGTGTATGATTCTTCTATTCACTCCACATGTTGAAACCTGTGTTTATCTCTTTTCATTTCTTGCTTTCTCCACCTTACATCAATTCCTGTATCATGGCACAGAGCTGGCATTTTAAAGAAGCGACTGCAATGGGTGACAGCACTCTACTTATGCTGTTTGAGAGGCAAAGGGCATGGGATGACACCAGCAAAAATCGAGATTAATGAAACAAATCAGGCAGTGGTGTCATCCAGGAGAGGGCACATCAATCTCCCCAGATTACTCAAGATTAATGATGCCAAAGGAAAACATCTTGATAATGAACTTTATAATGATGGATGGTGGGCTGAGTTCTTAGAAGAAAAGCCGAAGATCTTGTTTTTTTTTGTTTGGGGTGGGTTCGACCCCTGGCAGAAATGCTAACATCAGTGGAAGAGATATGTGTGAGTTGCAATATATTTAAAAATGCATTTGTTTATTTATTTATTGGCAGACTGTTGATGCATGTCTTAGTCAGGTGTTTACAAAGTTTGAAAAGAGAGCTATTGTGGATCTATATCAGGACAAGTCATTTTTACCTGACAAACATTTTTTTTCTGGAACTCAGCAAATTACCACTCTTCCATCAGAAGTAACTGGCTTAGTGGTTAGCATGTTCGACTCACAATTCTATGACTGGCGGTTCAATTCCCACTGTGGCCCTGTGTGTGTGTGGAGTTTGCATGTTCTCCCCTGGGGTTTCCTCCAGGTATTCTGGTTTCCTCCCTCAGTCCAAAGACATGCATGGTAGGCTGATTGGCATGATGTATGTGATTGTGCCCTGCGATGGATTGGCCCCCACAACCTGTCTCATCAACAGCACATTTCATCCTGTACACTGAGTGGATGTTTTTTTTGTTTTCTGTACCATCCTGTGTAAACGCTAGAGACTGTTATGACTGTTACTGACATCATAGTTATCCCCATTCTGATGTTTGATGACCATTAAAGGAGACCTATTTTAAGCCTTTTTACAAGATGTAATATAAGTCTCAGGTGTCCCCAGAATGTGCCTGTAAAGTTTCAGCTCAAAACACCCCACAGATCATGTATTATACCATGCTGAAAATGCCCCTTTTTTTTGGTGGAAGCAAAAACACGCTGTTTTTGTGTGTGTCTCTTTAAATGCAAATGAGCTGCTGCTCCCCGCCCCCTGTCCGGAAGAGAACAGCTAGTGCTTTGGATACTACATTAGCCGTGGAATCTACTAACAAGGTCATTCACACAAAACATACACAGTTTTCAAAAAGACAGTCACCTTACTGCCTTGTGCATAATAAAGGTGCGGTTATGAATTATACAGACAGTAAGCATTTTCGGGTTAAAAATAAAAATGATCTCCGTGAATACAATCAGAGATAATGGTAACTAGCGACATTAGCCATGGTATCTGCTAACAAGCTCATTCACAAAGCAGTCTGGTGTAAAATAAAGATTCGTACAAAACTGAACAGTTTTCAAAAAGACTTGCTGGATTGTGCATAATAAAGGCATTTTCGGCTTAAGAATAAAAATGACGGCATAGCTCTGGTCTACGTGAATACAATCAGAGATCATGATAGCATTATCTGCATTATCTGTGGAATCTGCTAACAAGCTCATTCAGAAAGGCGATTTGCAAGCATTCACAAAATATGAAGTGCGATACATGCGTCTTCTGGATATGAAACTGGATCACGAACAGTTGGTACTGATCCATGCTTGAGAATCCAGATTTTAGCAAATCCTGCTTTGTATTGACCCTCATTCACAAAGCAGTCTGGTGTGAAATAATTTAAGGTATTTTTGGGCCACATTTCCTTCAAAAATAAAACTTCTCCACTGCGTCTTCAGTGGCTCTGATGCCGGGAGTACACGAAGACTCTTATGTTCATTCTTACAGCCAACAACAGAACACTTACAAAGCTTACAAATGCTGAGACGTTATTCTCCTCACTGTAGCTGCTGCAGCGTGGAGAACATGGCAGACTGTGTGCAGCTCACTTAGGAGAGGATCTATGCTAACTGGGCAGAGTCCCTGGGCGGGGTTTGTTCCGACGTGACGTCACGTTAGGGCAAAAATGAAAACGGCTCATTTTCAGACACTGTTTAGGATTTATTAAGAATATAAAAAAGGACTGGGTGGATTTTTACCATTATAGGGTGGTTGTGTACGCATACTGCTGACACAGATTTATGTTCAAACACCATTTAAAGGTGAATTTTGCATAATAAGTCCCCTTTAAGTGAAACTTTTGACCTGTACCTGTATGATTTCGTGCACTGAACAGATAATGTAAATTGCACAGTTACTTCTCATCACATTTCTCCAAAATGTTGCTGTATTTGTACATGTATCATGAATTCTCGAATCTGATTGGTCAGAAGGTGGTGATTCATTTTCTATAACAACACAACTCCGACATCAGTCATTCTGGCTACAAGATTTATAGTATATTAATGCACTTGTTCTAATATATTGTCATTTCTATAGGACCAACGTAACCAACTTTGTGTATTAGTTGATATGGTGATATTTTCTGTGAGATACTTATTCAGCATTTTTGGAAGGAGTCTCCAGTGTAAGTGCTTTGTAACAGTCTGTAACTTTTTTGTAAGTTTTCAGTCTGTAAGTTTTCTGACACAGGAAGGAGCCTATTTCTATTCCTTGAAAACAGTACAAGCTGCTCTCAAATGATAGAACAGCTGTTTACAGCTGCTATACTATAAGTGATAAAAGGAAATAATTTATTTCACAGACCTTTCATAACATTAAATGTAATTATGAATGGATAAAACTAATAACAGTAATTCTGATTCATGCCGGTCCACATTACACCACCCCATCGTTGCTTACTTTCATACAAACACACAACCTGAAAGTTTTATTTCTCATTTACATCTACTTTTATTTAACAATATAGTTGCACTACTGTAATAGAGCCAACTTCCTAAGGCAACGTCTCATAAACAATTATTGGTTTAAACATTTTAGACTGATTTGGTAGGATTTTAGCAACAGAATGTAATGCGAACATTACCCTAACCTGAACTTTTGCATCTTCTAATATGACCTCATGTGAGTCATGTGAATTATGAATTTGCGAATGTATGAAATATGAGGCCATGTTGGATAAAAAAGTAAAGGCAAGCACACTGTACTTCAATATGCATAGAAAAATCATATAGACTATATTATGCATCAGACATGACATAAATAACTATATTAGTTTTTCTGTCTCCTTGCATAGGAATATTTATTTCTGTCCATCACAGGATTCCTGTTGGCCAATGTGCTATTTTTTTTTTTTATTATTATTCCAGTAAATATGATTTCAGGATGTCAGTTATGTGACACTTAGCCAGATAATTTTGCTGATGAAATTTATTCTTCATATTCAAATCATGGTCGACTGTCAGCCCTTACCTCGTGCTAATATAATGTATATTATTATACATGTCATCATGAATTTCAGGAAAAGATAAGGAGCTGTGTTACATTATTATTAGCCATTCTTAAACTACATCCTTTTTTTTCCTGTAAGAGCCTCTAGGGCATTTCAGACACAAAATTATGGACAGCTTGCTATTCTGCGCAGGCAACCAAGCCATCTCATTTTCTGTTCCTTCCTAGTGCCTTTAGGGACTACAGCTAAACTATACAAAGAAATCCACATTTTAATTTACAAATGTCCAGAAGAAGAAATTGCCCTCTTATATTTTTCAATTTTCACACCACCTAAAGTTGATATTTCCATTTGCACATTCGCCCACCTCTCTAAGGAATACGTTTAAATATAAACCAATTGACTAACTCTACCCCCCACCCCCACCACCACATTTTTTTCATTGTCAAGGTTTTAAAGTTCTAAAATTCAAACATGATTATGATGAGCTATGTTTGAGCAAACTCACCATAAAGACAGTGATTGCTAAGAAGAATTTACAGTCGAACACAAGAGTTACAAGAGATACACGATACAAGAGACTTCAAGTTAAAATTCTAGTGAGCCTCATCCTCAAGTTCCTTTTAACACACTTAGCACTGTTCGACTTTATAGTATACAGTTTTAGAAGAAAAAAGATCTAGTGTCACCCAGATGATGATGGGTTCCCTTTTGAGTCTGCTTCTTCTCAAGGTTTCTTCCTCTTGTCGCCTCAGGGAGATTTTCCTTGCCACCGTCTCCCATGGCTTGCTGGTTTGCATGTCTCCCCGTGCTTCGGGGCTTTCCTCTGGGTACTCTGGTTTCCTCCTCCAGACCAAAGACATGATGGAAGTTTATCCAATGTTTCCTATATCAATTACATGATATAGTAGGGATAATTTTGATAATCATATGTGTATTTATTTGTATCCGTGGCACAACAATGTAATTTAATAGCGTGGTAGAGATCTGTAGGTATAACCAAACAGGCAATGTGTAATGAAATGGATAGGTGCAGGACTGAACCCAGAAGTACACCTTGTGTAATCCATCCATCCATCCATTTTCTGTATGGCTTATCCTACTCAGGCTCGCTGGGGAGACTGGAGCCTATCCCAGGGAACTTGGGGCATGATATGGGGAATACCCAGCGCAGGGTACAATCGCACACACATTCACACTCTTGGAAATGCCAATCAGCCTACAGTGCATGTCTTTGGATTGGGGGAGGGAACCATAGTACCCGGAGGAAAAGCACAGGGAGAACATACAGACTCTGTGCACACAGGGCAGAGGTGCGATTCAAACCTCCAACCCCGGAGGTGCGAGGCAAATGTCCTAACTGCTAAGCCACCTTGCGCCCTCACCTTGTGTAGTAATGTTACGAGTATGAATTGCAGAGAATAAACAAACACAGAAATACAGATACAGATCTCTTTTAAAAACTAGAAGGACAGAAAGGTTCACAGAGCATCTTGTTGAGACTAGAAGGTGTGCACTGGGACTGGGGTCCAGCAATAAAGTTGCTGGAGCGGGAGGTTTTTACTTTCATGGGGCCCAAGTGAGCAGTCAGATATGAAGTTGCAGGAAATATAAAGATGATAAACGTGAACATGGGGCACTTATGATTTGTGGATGGATGATTTGTGCTTACCAAAGAACATAAACTGTTAATCTACAGTATTAGTACAATACAGTTTGGGTTTTACTGTGTCACACTTTACAATTAAGACATGAGCAATACTTTGGGCACTAGAACTGATAGAGCGGTGGATTTAAATCTAAATCTCACTACTTATTTTTCATAGTTGAACCACCATCTACCTTCATAGTCCACCTACTGCCTCACAATTAGTTGTTATCCCCAAATCATTCTCTTTTCAAGGAATAATTTTAAGAAAATTTGCAGTTTTGAATGCATGATTGAGTTCTAGGGTGCTGCATGGATTTATTTAATTTTTTTTTTTGGTAGCAGTAAGACTTTATAATCATAGCAGAAAGATCCTAGAAAGACTAGAACCAAAAACAAGTGACATGTTAATGAGGGGAAGACTGAAAAATACGTCCTAAAAAGTGAATCAGGAGTAACATCAAGCCAAAAGGTAGATGGAAGCAGACTTATTAAAGGAACAGGCAGACAGCGGTTTGACTGCAGCATTTAGAAGGATATCATTATAATCAAACCTTGAACAAACTGTGGGGAATTGCTCCTATAATTTACTGATATTGCCTTGAAAAAAACGGAAATCATTACACTGCTAAACAGAGCAGTTTAGTCAAATAAGGTTTTGGTCTTACACCCAGTTCTATTAATGGCATAATGTTTGTGTAATGAGTGAAAAGAAAATGGACTGAATTAGCTAGTATGTAAATGCTAAATGGTCTGCACTTATATAGTGCTTTTATCCAAAGCGCTATACACTGTGTCTCATTCACACACACACACACTCATGGTAGCAGAGCTGACATGCAAGGCGCTAACTTGCCATTGGGAGCAACTTGGGGTTCAGTGTCTTGCCCGAGTACACTTCGGCATGTGGAGTCACGTGGGCCAGGACTAGAACCGCCAACCCTACGATTAGTGGACAACCCGCTCTACCACCTGAGTCACAGCCGCCTAGTAAACAAGAGTAAACAAGAGGCATTCGATTAGAAAGGCACTCAAGACGCTGATCAGCGTAGAACACATACGTACCTGGGGAAGTGAACGATCATAGGCTTTAAAGTTTAGTCTTTAACAAGGGTACCAAATCAAGATTGTGACTGTGTCAAAGTCATTACACATCCAGAACTTGTTGCATGATCAGTGTAAGTATATATTCAATGAAAGTCTGCTCATATACTCATGCAATAATAATTGGGTGAATCTGTGATCTAGCCCTTGTAACTCATCATACAAAGTTTCATTTCCTGATAGACTTCATATAACTCTTAAATAAGTAACAGGGTTGAGTTTCTTTACATAGGATTAGCAAATACATAAACATTCTGGTTAACTAGCATCCATGCTAAGGGCACAAGGACTCTGAGAATATTTGAATGATTTACTTAAAATACATTGTTAAAATCCATCATTTACTTTCAATCTATAATTTGGAGCGCTTTCAAAGTGACCTCGTCAGTCGATAGCACAATATCAGTGATGTCCAGGTCCTAGAACACCGTACAGCCTACAAACATGGCCGCCATGGACTACGATCCCCAGCACTCACCCACATTGTGACGTTCACAGCCACTAGATATCTGATTACACAACCTGGACTCAATCACCACTCACACACACTAACAGCACTTCACACTGGTGTGAAGTAAGGAGTAGTGTTTTTGTCTCTGATTTTCGAAGCTTTATGATACATGTCTTGATATTCAGGTAGGGATTTTGTTTTTTTACCTGGTTCCACAACTTCTGGATTTTTCCTAGCTTATGCGGTTTGCCTGAACGTTCGTCCTGCCTCACAATAAACATCACCTACAACTGCCTCTACTGTTTCACAGAGGTGAGCATGTTCAGGTAACTGCGCTGCATGAAAGTTGTTGGACTAAAATGTACCTTTTCATAATCTAAACTGAGATATTAAATGGATTTACACTTTAATGCAAAAAGATTCAATATTTTTTTAGTTCTATTTTAAATGATTATTCTTTATTTCAAGGAAAAATGTACTTAGTATGGGCTTGGACAGGAAAAAATGCCATTTCCTAAGTGCTGTAGAGCTTTTGTTCATGTTTTAAGTTAAGTGCACGTTGGCTTTTGTGAACATGCTTTCTTTGTTTAAAATGGCTAAAATTATTATTATTATTATTTGTAAATGTAATATCAACGGAACACAAATGGCACCCCAATCATGGAATCACCCAGTTGTACCCAAGTGTGATTTTCCTTATATTTCATAGGAATTGCACCTACACCCTTTAACTTGAAGTTGATTTGTGCAGAGTATTTACAATCACTTAAGTATATTCTTGTTTACAGGCCCATTTATTTGTGTTTGCCACCCAAGCTAGCCTTATTAATTCAAAGAATATCCATGCAATGAATCCAACTGAGATTTAGTTAATATTAGCATTATCTCCTGTCACAAAATGACATTCTTGCTTAATTGCAATGCCTAAGGGGTGACTTATTCAATTAAAACATTTATATACAAACATGTTATAGTAGGAGGCTGAGTTAAATGGCAGCAGATTATCCGTAATCTCTTTTTATACCCCCACACAGGGCTCACATCAGGTGGTAATAAAGCATCATTTCTTTCCTTGTTGCAATCTAAACCTTGAATATGTTTATAGATTGTACTTGATGTATCTCTGTTGTTGTGTATTTATGGGGTGCCATTTGGGTTCCACTGAGATGAAATTTGACAAATGTCTGTAAGGCAAAGGTAAAAAAAAAAAAAAAAAAACATTTTAAACATGGGTTACACTGTTTTTATAGCATTCACCCATATGAAATATTTGGAATATTCCACAAGTCACGTGCTCAGCAGGAAGTTGCATCATTTGATTAGCTTTCCACAGCATGGGAAGAAGAAAAGTAAGTCTTGTCCTTTTTTTTTGGACTGTATTTGTAATGATATTGTGATGATGGACTGACAAGGTCACTTTGCAAGTACAAACACGATTCCCAAATTAAATCTTGTAATTAAATGCCACTAGCTGGTATTTTCATATGAAATATTAACTCATGGTCTTGAATACGCAACTGTTCACTGTTCCTTTGAGAAATGAATAGCACTACCATTGAGATTTACCACACAGACGTTTTCTACAATATTAACCTTCCCTCTTCCCACTTTATTGGCAATGTTGGCTAGACGCATTGTATTGAAGTTTTTAAAAAAAAAAAAAAAAAAAAAAAAAAAAAAAACAGCATTCTCTGGCTCAGATGCATGGTTTAATAATTAAAACTCTTTTAGCAGCCTGTTAGTTTGTGTTGCTCATTAATCACTTTCAGTTTTGTGCTGATAGATTTTCTGCTTGTTCGGATGGTTGGAGACTGTAAAGTTGAATTTGAAGACCTGTTCCTGTCTGCATGGCCCTTGCGAGATCAATCACTGGTCTCGGGCTGTCCTTGTGCTTTACAGATTTGTGAATACTTTTGGTAAACTTTGCAAGACTAAGGAAACATTCTTGTAAATATCCATAAACGTTTAACCTGCTGCTTTTCTGATTGACTGGACCACGAGGGTAGAACGTAGTAGAAGACTTCAGGTTTCACCAAAATTCAGAAAACAGAATGGTGCAGGGATTGAATCCAACAGCCTTGAATTAAAATCAAATTCCTTTTCAGTTATTTATTTTTTCCTCCTCGGAGGTATTGCTATTCTTTTCCAAACACATCTAATTGTTTAGAGATTACGACTTGCTAACTAACTGATGTTGAAAGCGACACTTCTTTTGTGCTTTATCTCCTTCGGGATTAATTAGCATTTGTTGTTTTGCATGGCTGCGCACACGCCATCATCCCGCATCAATGATAATTATTATTTATCGTAGCAGCCTGTTGAGACAACTAGCCAAGAGACGAGTCCTGAATTAGCTTTAAAAATAGTGCTTTGTGTTTGCATTCTGGACACATGTATGATGATTACTGTGGAGTTTTGGTAGGCGACAGTTCTCATCCATCAATCTCAATGTGTGACACTGAACCAATATGGTTATTAGTTTGTAGAAATACATTTGGGAAATGTGGAGAGACAGAGGCAGCACGTGTCTGCTGTTGCAGATGGCTGTATTAGAAGATGCTAGAGTCAGGTGAAGGGGTCCATGATGGTGTATGTGTGAGCATGAAGGCTCAGCCACACCACCCAAGCAATGACAATGTTATTATGAAGATGAATGCAGACACGCATATCCGTTTTCTGGCATTCCCAGGGCGAGGGAATAAAGACACAAAGCGCAAAATCACACGAAAACTACACGAGGCACATTTACAGTATAAGACTAGACATTTTAGATGATTTAGACAAATGTGCTCACCAGTTCACGTTCTTTTTCTTTCGGTTTACTTTGGTCCTCATTTTTAACTCTGTTTATTATGTCCCAACTACAAGCAGATGTCACACTAGGATACCTTTTAAAGCATTCAATTTATTACTATTGTTTTTAGGAGAAAAACCTCAAAGGGCATGAAGCTCTAGAGTAAAAAGGGGGTCCTTATTTTTGGTAGCCGTAGTGCCGCAAATCAGTAGTTCTATTTCAGAGACATTTTTGTTTATTCAAGCTTTTAAGATATTTACGTGATGTCCATGTCAACAGGAGTCGATAGAAACAGAAAATAAGTGCCTTAAAGCAGAACCTTGAGGGACTCCATATTGAATTTTTAAACTCCAGGGATGCCATTACAAATCGTTACCGGTCTGCCAAGTAAGATTTAAACAAGAAAACCTTTTTTGTCAAAATCAATAGTGTTCTCAAGCCTGTCCATGTCAGTAGTTCTGTTTCATTAGTATTTTTGTTTATTCCAGCTTTTAAGTCTCAAACGGTCTTCCTTGTACATGGAATTGGATACACAGGGGACCTAAAATAGAACCTTGAGGAACATCATCTTTTAGCTTCTAACCAGAGCTTTACAAACTGTTAACAGCCTGTCAAGTAAGATTTAAACCAGACAAAGTCTTAATTACGTTGCCCCTGAGGGGACATGGTGATGGAAAAAAAATGAGATGGGAGGAAAATTTATTTCAGTGCTTTTGTCTTTGCTCACAACTTTGCACTCTCTTACAATTCTTATTTTTTGCGTTTTCTCTAAATTTTTTGCATTCTCTCGTTTTTTCTTTCTCTCAATTTTGTGTTCTCACACTTTTTTGTGTTCTGTCACAATTGTTTTACATTCTCGCAATTATTTTTTTTGCATTTTCCCACAATTTTTTTGCTCTCTTAGAATTTTTTTGTTGTTGTTTTCTTACAATTTTTTTTTTTGTTCTTGCAGTATTTTTGCATTCTCACAATTTTAATGGATTCTTTCACAATTTGTGTTCTCATAATTGGTTTGCATTCTATAATTTTTTTTTGCGTTCTCATTTTCTTGCAATTCTTTTTGTATTTTGCATGTGCTCTCAATATTTTGTGACCCTAACCCTGCAGAAAAAAAAAAATCACATCGTACAGTATACACAGCATAAAAAGGAAAAAAAAAAAAGTTCAGATTACTTTGGTTGAGAGCTGATGCAAGACTTCTGACAGAAATTTTGGATTGAAATCTCTAAGTGTGAGTACTGCTACTCTACTCCTCTAAAAGCGACCAGGAGGATGTTGTAGGACTCACGCTACAGCTACGAATGCTTCATTATCAATGGTGAAACGTCACCAAAACATTCTAATGTGTGTTTGTGTGTGTGTGTATGTATGTATGTATATATATATATATATATATATATATATATATATATATATATATATATATATATATATATATATATATATATAATATACATACACTTCCACATATCAAGCTCATTCTGAAGAATTGTGAGCCCACAAGACCTGACCACGCTGATTTCAGACGTACGCAAAAGTAGCTATTTCCTTTCGTTGTTTATCATTAGATGATCTTCATTGTAAAAGGTGACATGGAGAACACGTCATCACATGGTCTGGTATAGAATTCTGTCCAGGTTTTATAAGGATCATGTTATGTCAAACATGTCAAGTAGTAATCTTAAAAGACCCCTGGCTTAAATCAATTGTGTGCACTAGAATATTATGGTCAATAGTATGAAAAGCTGCACAGACCCATTAACAAAGCAAGCAGTCAGTGAACACATTGTGATGTAAATGGTTCTGGAAACAAGACTGAAATACATCCTGCTTGTTACTTCTACTTTCTCGAGATGGTTGAGCAAAGCTCTTAACCCTGCACAATTGTATCCTGTCTCAATTATATGTTGCTTTGAGTAATTATTTTTAATAAGCGCCCCTGAATTACTCATCATATTTCAAATAGACAGTATGGGGTCAATTACACACAGTATGTGGGTGGTTTACATTAGAGGTTTGAGGTATAGAAATCTCATTGTACCATATCAATTTTATAAATAGCAACACTGCAAACAAGTTAGTTATACTAATGCACATTGTTTTAGAGAGGAAGGAGAGTTAGCACTGATTGGAAGTGCTCAAAAGTGTGCTAATTCCTTTCCAGCTTGTGCATGAAGTTCACCGTGTACTCCAATGCACCTCTACTTGTCCTGCTACCACGATCAATCGCTATCTCTAATTACAGTTTTTATCTCTTATTACAATCCTTATCTCTTATCTCCTTAATAAAAACTGTTACAGGATTTATTTATCTTTTTGCTCATCCAAAAGCAAGCATGGAGTCCAAATACATTTCTGTAGAGATGAATGTAAATAATTCAGTGTTTCTTTCAGAAGTGTGCTAATTTGCTCCACACAAGCCTAACCTTGTTTGATTTTGTGTTCTCAGCAGTGCTTCGTCCAGGAAATTATATTTGAGTAAGGTGATCTGAGTCAGCTCCGACTTCAGCAGGACGTGGCCTACAGGTCAGCCATGCTGGATTAAGACAGGTTTTTTCTCAATTCTGGTCCTGGTTTCATTCTATGAGCGCATGGGAGTTTCGCCGGTCAAACCTACTCTCATGAAGGACATGTTAATTCGCTGAAAAGTTGGGAGTTTATATTTTCAAATGGATATTTATAAGTACAGGAAGTGATGTCGCTGCTCTTAGGACATTAGCGGACATTAGGAAAGAACAATACTGTGTAGATGTGACTGGAAAGCTCTACATGGATTTTAATAACAAGATTAAACAGATTAAGACAAAGACCTAGTTGTTCAGGCCAGGAACAAACTTGTATCCAAAACTGTAAGTTTTTTTTTTTTTTTTTTTTTTAAATGAAAGAAGGGCAGAACAGCCTGCTATAGTGAATAGAGACAGCTTAATGCATGGTATCCACAGGGTCTGTAGCACATGTTTGATCTCAACTTATATCAAATATTACATACTTAAAAGCAGCACTGCGCACCATGGTGCACACCGATTTGATTCACTTTTTTTTTTTTTTTTTAAATCATCACTCAGTACAAGCATTATCCACATTCCCAGTCTTTTCAATATGCACTATAGAGCAAAATGTGGACACCTGACTACCACAAGCACATGCAAGCCTTTTACCAGCAGGTTGGAAGCACAGAATTGTTTATAATGTGACAAATCCCCAGAGTCACATACCAAAATTGACTGGAAAGCTTTCCCAGATGAGTGGAGGTTCAACAAGCACACGAGTGTGATTGGTCAGGTGCCCACAATCTTTTGGCCATATAGTGTTTAATAGGAAATGTTCTATACATCATAGTTACACTCTCTGCACTTTACACTTTGCCTCTGTTTTCCACGGCCTATGTTTACGGAATGAGATCCATGGCCTAGAGCCTAAGAGAGCAAAATTGGCCGTGCTCTCAGTGAGAGAGGGGTGGAATACTCTCTCAGTATCGATCACTGTGACACTAGCCAATCATGGGGGTCTGAGGGCTCATGTATGCGGAAGTGAGCGGATGGCGCTTTTCCTCCGAGTGGGTTACATCGCTCCCGGTCTGTTTGTGCAGCAACTCGAAAAGATGCGGTCGGCTGGCTTCATGTGCTTCAGAGGAAGCATGATAGAACCTTTACCCTCCCTAGACGGTATCTGTCGTGTGATAGGGTAAAGATGCATGATGGGTGGGAATTGACTAAAGTTGGGAGAAAATCATGGGTTGGGGGGAGGGGGGATGCAGTTTTCTCACATGCTTGTTCAGCCAATCATTGATCTCGGTAGTCTGCTTTTCGCAAGACTCAAGATGAGTTAGTTATGATGTTCTGATGGCTTTGGATTTAGAAATGGCGCCACATTCCCAAATGCTTTTGGAACAGACGTGCAACGAATTTGATATTGTTCCCCTCATTGAACTGTGAATCACAAACTTTCTTTTTTTTTTTATAATAATTGTTTCATTTTTCCATATCGCAAGAAAGTTCATAGAGAAAATATCACCGCTGTAATTATAGTCCAACAAAAGCCGTAATTAAATCATGCTATTAATAAAGTTTCACATGGATAATGCTTTGCCTTGTTCTAATTTGATTAGGTAACATCTCAGTGGTGCAGTCACACTGAAATGCTTTTTGGTGTGTACATGTTTATGGATGGCAACTGGAGCCTTTTGAAAGCCGTCTCTCTAAATCCTCTGTCTGTACGCAATCTTTATTCGCTTCTTGGCCTCACTAGTTGACTATATTGCATGCAGATCTAAATGGAGATTTTGACAACCATGAACCATTAGCAGTGTTAGCAGGGGAGTGCAAAAGGCCACAGTACCTCCTCTGAGATGTGACTGGCTGAAATGTTCCTCCAGCAGTGTGTCACTGATCCGATGGCGGAGCGTGTCAGTAGTTTTTGAACCCGGCTCTGTCAGCTCGCTGTCCGTGGTGACCCGTGTCATTTGTGCAATCAGGAAAACAACAGGTGGCGTCGCATCACAGATGAGGCCGGCTCCTGTCAGCCGAACAGAGGGGGATTCACAAAACAATGCACCTGACACTAAAGTGCTTGTGGGAATTCTGTGAAAAGGTGGGTCATTTTTTTTTTTTTTTCTGTCCATCAGACAAAAATCCAACTAATACAGCTAGTTGCTCATGCAGCAAGGATTCACGTGGACCTGTAAGTTTGATCTGCTCAGCCTTTTCTTTCCACACCCCCCCCTCTTTTCCCTCCCCTCTCCTTGTGTGTTACTAAATTCTGAGTGAAAAATCGCATGCAAATGAAGAAATTAGGAAAAGATAGAAAAAGGAAAAAGAGAATTGTATATAAAAAAAACGACATTTGAAAATAATTAAATGAATCGTGCAAAAAAAAGTGATAATAATCGGTTTAAAAAAAGCATGTGAAAATAATTTAATATTAAATAAATAATTGAATAATGTAAAAGTACACGTAAAAATAAATAAATAAATGTATTGTGTAAAAATGACAAACTAAATGATGTAAAAAAAAAAAACATGAATTGTGTTAAACACTTAAATAATTGAGTCATGTTTACAAACTCGAATGAAAAATTCATCATTTAAAAAAAAATCACGTAAAATGATCTGAAAATAAACAAACGTGTCAACAAATCATTTGAAAACAATTTAAAATAATTGAATAGTGTAAAAATCACGTAAAAATAAATGAATAACAAAAAATAAAAAAAATGGAAAAATTCAAAGGAAAAGTAAATAAATCGTTGTGCAACAAATCATCCGCGGAAATAAAACCACATGTTCTGCACTGTAAAGCCTTCAGAAGTGTCGATTTGAATCACATGATTAATACAGTTTAAATGACATGGATAACATGAAATACCTCAACATCAGTCATTTCTCTCCAAAACTCGGTTCGTTCTTCCATTCACTCGTAGCCTTGTCTTGATTTGTCGCGCTCTCGAGAGCTTCCTTTGACGAGAACGTTCATTTTCCACGTTGTGAACTTGAGTGCGAGAAACAAATGTAAATTGTTTTTAATTGGCAAGTGCAAAGAATGTCTCGAGGGCCTGCAGGGCTGACAGATAAAAAGCCCGTCTCTCACTGTCGCTTAAAACAGTCCCAGTGCGCCTCAGCCATATGCTTTAAGTGACTGCGAGAGACGTTTTAACATGAATCTAATGTCACCAATAGAAAGAAAGAAAGCTGCTAAATAGCACGGTGTCTGAGCTGCGCAGGAAATGGTGTCAAACCAAACAACTTTGATCCTAATAGCGACCAGTGACAACTTGAACTGAAGTGTAATGCACGCTGTGATGAGTGTAAAAACACTGACGCGAGTGTCGTTTCGTCTGCACGGCTGGAATCTGTAGGACATTGTAGCAGACTTGACAGATGGCAAGGCTTCGATAACACTTTCCTAATTATAAATCATAACTGTGCTTAGAAATAGTTGTGTATGTAACATAGGTAATTATTTCTTGCAGTAATGATTTGTAAAGGTCTATTATTGATGTTTTATTCTATTATTGATGTTAGTGACCGACGATTAGTAGTTCCTACTCAGCGTGGCTCAAGGTCCCTTTCCAGAACCTTCACACTAACTGTTCCTCAGCGGTGGAATGAACTTCCAATCTCAATCCGGACCACAGAATCTCTCACCATCTTCAAAAAACAGCTAAAGACCCACCTCTTCCGTCAACACCTAACCAACTCATTTAAAAAAAAATAAATAAATTGCACTTTGACCTCTACTCTGCGCACTTTGCTTCTTCTGGAGCTCAATTAATGGATCTTGTATGGTAGCACTACTTGTATTGTTCTCTGCTTGATATATCGCTTTGCTTGTATTTTCTCATTTGTAAGTCACTTTGGATAAAAGCGTCTGCTAAATGAATAAATGTAAATGTTTTCTCTGAGGAGATTTGTGGAAGGAGTCTCCAGTATCACAACTTTGTAACATTGTAAACATTTCCTCCTTAGGACAGAGCACTTTGTGTGTTTTCTTGGTGGTTTCTCTGTGACACGGCGAGCCGGTGTGGACAGGGGCGTAAAATCCGACTTACAGTAGTAAAAATAAGTTAGTTTTTTTTCATTGCCCATGGCCGACTTGTGTATCTTTTGACTTCTATATGTGTATATGTCTAAGTCTTTATGTGACCTGACGTTACCATGACAATTGGTCACTCACGACACGTGTCACACCCATGCTCATACCCGTGCTCAGAGATCGCGATGAGCTCAAAGCGGCATTCACTCCTTCTTTTACTACTGTACGTTCTTTTGGCATGTCTTATTGATGTTGCACAATGATGAATAATTTGCTGAATATTTCTTTTTAAACGCTGCCTATTTCCACTGATGAATAATTTGGCAGATTTGATGGTAATATTAGCCGTCCTGCACAAACATGTACTTATTTTCAAACTCTTTTGTAGTGTCTTTTATTTTTATTACAGCTGTGTTATGAGTGCTTCACATTAGAATAAGTTGATGTATTGTTAATGTTGAATTCGGATTTGCGTGGATTATAAACGTCTGGATCCGGTAGCGTTGCATGATGGTTTCTTTTACTGTTGATCTAACTTGTTCTTGTACTGATATAAGATCTCCTTGCAGTGTGGCTTGAGTGACTTCATTCTTTTCTGAACTGTGGACTGTTGAATAGAATAGAATAGAATAAAGTGGTGTGTGTGAATATACAAGTATATGTTGTGCCCAAAAGCTTGCACACCCCTTGCAGAATCGGTTAAATATTAATGCTGTTAACAAAATAAGAGGGACCATAAAAATCCCATGTTTTTTATTTAGTACTGTCGTGAATAAGATATTTCACATAAGATGTTTACATATAGTCCACAAGACAAGATTATAGCTGAATTTATAAAAAAAATTACCCCGTTCAGAAGTTTACATATGCTTGATTCTTAATACTGTGTGTCACAACCAGGATGATCCACTGTTCTTCAGAAAAATCCTCCAGGTCCTACACGTTCTTTGCTTTTCCAGCATCTTCTGCATATTTGACCCCTTTCCAACAGCAGTTATATGATGTTGAGATACAGCTTTTCACACTGAGGACGACTGAGGGACTCGTACACGACTATTACACAAGGTGCAAGCATTCACTGACGCTCAAGACGGTAAGACGATACATTAAGAGCCCGGGGGTGTAAACTTTTGAACAGGATGATCGGTGTAAATTGTTAGTATTTTTTTTTTAAAAGATCTTTTCATTTATTACTGCACTTCAGATTCTGCCTTCTCAGAAGACAAAATACTAACAATTTACACTGATCATCCTGTTCAAAAGTTTACACCCCCTTGGCTATTAATGTATCGTGTTGCCTTCTTGAGCCAATTAAGAGCAAGAAGAGATAAAACCCATCAATTAGACAAGGGTCCGAAAAAACGAATACCCTCGACCCCCCCCTCCTCCTTAAATTTGAAATGATGGCTAAAGTCCCTGGTTGAGGGAGCTACAGTTTGTGTTTGCATTATAACAAATGAGAACAGGATCTAACCAGACTCACGGATATTCCATGACATTAGATGTAACTATAAATGGATAAAAAGTATGCTGTCATTCATTAATAAAAATAAAGAATAATTTCCAAATTGTTGTGCTGGAAGAGGAATAAAACACTACAGCATGTGCTGTTATAGGAAAATAACCAACTCTAGAGTGAGCTGTTTCGCATCAGGGGCTTGATCATATCACGCCATCATTGATTGATTTATTTTGCTATAACAGAACGTCCTCAACTGGTTTATTCCTTATTGTTAATACATATTACATATAATTATTCACATCATTATTAGTTATAAAGGTTGTACAGTAAACAATGTGGCATTCGACTGAATTATATTATTATTTACAAGTGTTTATAAGCAGTTATAATGTCTTACAAATATAGGCTTAATAGAAAGTGTGAGCGAAAGTTCCTTGTTGTAGCACATTACAAGTCTTTTCCCTCGAATACCAGAAGCAGCAGTGTTTCCTGCCATCGCTCTCTCCAGCTATCCATCTGGGAGGCAGCCTGCATACACGCCTAAATGAGAAAGTTGGGTCTGATCGGCCAGCCATGACAAAAATAGATTACTCTGAGAAAAAGAGAGGAAGACGGGCAGACGTGTGTGTGTGTGTGTGTGTGCGTGTGTGTGTGTGTGTGTGTGTGATTGACAGAATTCAGTGTGAGACTTATGTAAAAAGTTAAATTATTTTCATGTGAAAAACGCGTGAAAGTGCAATTAGCCATGTTATGCCCTGAAATTGCACATGTGCATTCAAGTAAATGCATGACATCATGTGATTAATGAGATATAATATGGAACATACAAACACATGCAAATGTGAAAGATTAATGTGAAATTAAATAAATCGAGTAAAAAAATTAGCACATCTGAAAATAAATGAATCATTTGTTTAAAATAAATCATATATATATATATATATATATATATATATATATATATATATATATATATATATATGTATATATGTATATATGTATAACATGAAACATGTAGAAACAAATGTATAATTTGTAAAAATAAATAATAATAATTAAAGCCCATATGAAAATAAATCATTTGTACAACAACAACAACAAAAAAATAATAAAAATAAATAAATACAAATAAATACACATTATATTGTAAAAATGATCATATGGAAAAATAATGATAAAAAAAAAGTAAAGTAAATAAATAAATACCCCACATATGGAAAATGAACATGTGAAAATAAAAGAATGATGTGAAAAGTGTGTAAAAAGATAACCCTATATATATATATATATATATATATATATATATATATATAAGAAATGTATCCTGTGTAAAACACTCATGTGGAATGATAACATTCCTATCTTTGTAAAGTCCACATGTATAAAATGTATGAAACATAAACTGTGAAGTGTCTGCAATTTCACATCACGTGACTTCTTCAGGATCAGATATACCAGGAGTCTAAATGTATTCCAAATTCATGCATAAAAGTGAACTTTCTTCTAAATCTCCCTCCCACGTAAATCTTAGCAAATGGGTTTTTGGAAGTGGGGATGTTTGAACAGCCTTAGGTTAGGAATTACTCTTCATCATATTCACTCTCTGCTCTCTGTTTGTCTCTATTTCGGCTGTCTTGTTAAACTCACTTGCATGACTTATGGCTTGGGCCTGGGGTTGATGAGTTATTGTTCTCTATATCTTTTAGCATCTCAGCGCACAAAAAAGCATTAGTGGCAAGATGCATCGGCCGTGTTTATTTTACCTGACGTGTCGATTATGAATGCGGTAGGCGAGTTTACGCCGTGAAATTGTTGCTGTTAGTAAAGTGGCGATGTAAAGTACACGTTTAAAGGGCAGGTGGAGAAAATCAAAAAGCACAGGAGCAAACTAGCAGGTCTGGGAAAGCGTCTGTTTTCTTTAAAGTGACCATTCTCTCGCACTGTGTTATTTTCTGAAAGAACTGTCAGGGAGAGAACATCACACATGTGTTACTCAGGGGTGAAGACAACAAAGAGAGAAAATGGACACGTGTGTGAAGTTTAGAAAAGCTTGCTGAACAGACACGTGTATGATATTTATCAGCGCCATATGCTTTTAGAGATGATGGTGAAACAAAAAAGAATGGGGGGGGGGGGTGGATAACACAAATCGAAGCGAGCAAGCTTCCATTATGAGTGGCACTGGCCCTGACCTATATGGGTTTGAAAACACTGCATCTGATAAATGCAGTGGGGTTACTATAGAAACAAAAGCTGTCCGTTAAAGGCCGAGTACGTCGTATGTCTGCATTTCAAACCTATTGTTTCATGGCTTGAACGTCACGCGTTTTTAAAGAGCTTGGAAATAATGCAAATGTTATTCAACCTGCAAATGGATTATGAAGATATACACAGAACTCCAGGTCAAAACTGCATGACTTGCATCGATCAACCATAACATTAAAAGCACTGACTGGTGACGTGAATAACATTGATTGTCTCATTACAATGGCACCTGCCAAGGCATGGGATATATTAGGCAGCAAGTGAACAGTCAGTTCTACGGTTGATGTGTTTGATGCAGGAAAAATGGGCAAGTGTAAGAATCTGAGCGAATTTGACAAAGGGCCAAATTGTGATGGTTAGATGACTGAGTCAGAGCTTCTCCAAAACGAGGGGTGTTCCTGGTATGTAGTCGTTAGAACCTACAAAAAGTGGTCCACGGAAGGACAACTGGTGAAGCACTGATGGGGTCATGGGTGCCCAAGGCTCATTCATGCGAGTGGGGAGCAAAGGCTAGCCTGTCGGTTCTGATCCTACACAGAAGTGCTACTGTAGCACAAATTGCTGAAGAAATTCATGCTGGCTGTGATAGAACGGTGTCAGAACACACAGTGTAGCTTAGCTTGCTGTGTATGAGGTTGCGTAGCCTCAAGACTGGTCAGAGTGCCATTGCTGACCCCTGTCCACCATGAAAAGTGCCTACAATGGGCACCGGAGCATCAGAACTGGACCATGAAGCAATGGAAGAAGGTGGCTGATGAATGAATGAGCCTGTGGAGACAGTAGGATGCTCAGGGAAGTGTGCTGCTGGGAAACCTTGGGTCCTGACATTCATGTGGTTGTTACTTTGACACGTACCACCTACCTAAACACTGTTGCAGACCAAGTACACCCCTTCATAGCAACAGTATTCCTTAATGACAGTGGCCTCTTTTAGCAGGATAACACACCCTGCCACACTGCAAATATTGTTCAGGAATGGTTAAAGGAACATGACGAAGAGTTCAAGGTGTTGACTTGGCCGATACATGGAGACCCCACCTCACAACTTACAGGACTTAAAGAATCTGCTGCTAACATCTTGATGCCAGACACCATAGCACACCTTCAGAGGTCTTGTGGAGTCCATGCCTCGAGCTCTTTTGAGGCGCAAGGGATCCTACAAAATATTAGGCAATACTTCATGTTATGGCTGATCAGTGTGAATGACTATTTATTAGATCCATTCATTTGATTGGACAAGCAGCGTGCAGATATTATTATAACAGCACTGGGATATTTCACTGGTTATATCTCTCTGCTTGTTAGTGTTTGGTACATACATTTCCAATTCTATTAATACTTCGTTACCAATGAAGCCGTTACTACACTTACTATGGGCTGTCGGTCATGTCTGTGCGTTGGCATGGCAGCACACGATGTTCTCTACGGCTGCGGCCTTTCTGGGAACTATTTCTGTTGATGGAGCAAAAACAAAACAAAATATTTGAAAATATTGTCTGAAAGATCAGTTACTGATACTAAATTCTTATTAATAGAAATGCTGTACAGAATATCAGGAGCTGTACTGTGCCGTTTCATAAATACCACAATGTGACAATGCTAATAATTCTTGTGTATTACTGAACATCGCATCATACTTTTTATCCATTTATAGTTACGTTTATTTACTGTAGCACATCCGCAAAACAAAGTTAGTCACTGTTATTACTTATAACAGGTATAAACATTCTTCCAACATTCTTTCATAAACATTCTTTTTTCTTCCTCTTGAGGGTAATTCTTTTGTTTTTACATGCAACTTGTACTGTTACAGAGAAGCTGGAGAGAAATTCTGTCCTGAAGACTTTCCCATGATAGAAAATGTACTGACAATGGAGACTTCTTCCTTAAATAGTACTCTTCTGTTTATTATTAGACATGGAAGTGCTACATGGTGTATGGATGCCATAAAACCTTAAAAAGAGTAGCTCTTTCATTCTATTACTCAGTTTTGGACAGGATAGAACTCTGTAAGAACAGCTTTGATGAGACTTTCTCTCATGTCTCTCATAACAAGGGCTTCATTGTTAGAATGCTTGCTGCCTTTGTAGAAAGAGAGTGGTCAAGAAATAAAGCTGTAAGCATACGTTAATTGGCTTTGATGGGAAGTGCCAGACACACTGCGTTGAATCGATTGCAATATGCAAGGCTGCTGGACTGTTTTCAAGCTGAATATTGTTACATGAGAGTGATAATTTTGTCCACTTGTGTTTGGACTGAACTGATGAGACATGGAACGAATGTGAAGGTTTCAATAATTCAACATTCATTCAAAGCAGAGGCTTCAAATGATTTATCAAGACACGCAAGTCACATGACAATGTATAAATCAAGCCTCCAAGCAATTCTTTGGGTTGGAACCCTGGGTTTAGTAATGCGTCAAATACTGTATCGCAAATATTTTTCGACATTCCAGCAGAAATGATATGCAAGTTGAAGATTTTGGATCAGAATACGTATTCATAAGTGCCGCTTCTTGTTACTAATGCCCGATCACTAACTTTTATTAGACGGCCTCCTCTCGCGACGCGTTCTGTCTAATTTATTGTTGCTCAGTGGGATGTCGAAAACCCTACGATTTTATTTTATATACAGCAAAACCCTATTTGATACACCTTTTGACAGCTCCATGGTCTTGTTTGTTTAGGTGTGTTCTCAAACAAACAAAGTTTAGACTCTTCCAGGGACAGGTGTTTATATATTGAGATCATGCGACATGTGCACGCAAGTCAACCCCGTTCAAATAATTGTTTGCATCAGAACTTATTTTTTGGGACGAAATGCAAGCACAATGTTTCTGCTTGTTAATCCGCATCCCAATACTTCCATAATATTGGATCTTTGGTGTAGATTCATTCATGGCATATAATCCCAGTTATATCCATTTCATTTCTCAGTTGTAATACTATAAAATGTGGAAAACATCAAGGAGGTGAAAACTTATGCACAGCACTTTTAGCCACATATTTTGCCTGATCTCTGTTTTGTCTATGTAAGCTGCCTGGAATTATGCTTGAAAACTTTCTAGAGCAATTCTTATCGAGCAACTTTTTGTAAGTTATGCAGAAAAAGTCCCACTTTTTTCTGCCTTGCACAAAGTATCTTTATCAATGTTTGTGTCGAGCGTTGCTAACTAGCTGAAAAATGGCTGCAGTCAAACTGTCTCTCTTCCTTTTACTTGTTGGGCGCATGCAGATTCTGATCATTACTCATCTTTAAGCAAGTTGCTAGGAGCCATCGAATAATAAAGAAATATGATCGCTTCCACCTTGCCGTTTCCCGAATATCATCTCTAATTGCATTTCTTTTGTCAGTGCGTTCAACGATGCACTCCCTCCTCCCTCTCCTCCACAGCTGTTAGTATTCTGAATCTGTGCGATCTTCCCAACACGAGAACCGAGTGCGAGATTGCTGCTTTTACTAATGTGCATAAGCATCCCAGAGGATTGGCATTCAGGTTAGCTGCTGAGGAAACGTGTATTTTTCCAAATGGTTGCTGTTGAATTCTCTATTGATCACTCGCTTCATGCCCTTGAAGAGGAGTGCTGCACAGCGAGGACAGCAGCCTCACGCTCTCAAAAGCATGGAAATGAGACCAGAACTGAAAATTAGCTGGCTTATTTTTATTTATTTATTTGTTAAAGCTTTGTCTGTGAGTAATTCTAGTCTTGTTCTCAATAAACAAAAATGATTTCTACCTGCTGTATGAAACTTGATTGGCGAGGGAAATATGAATAAGAAAGTCTATGTAAATGTAGTGCTGAATGATGAAAATTTAGGCACTTTTTAAGAGATTTGCACCAGCCTAGACATAGCAATTTGAGCTTAGCAGAAAAGCTCGATGTGGAGGAGAAAGGCAGGTGAAACCAGTGTACACAGTAAGATGGAATAGTTAAGCACTTGGTTTAAACTGCCATATTATTTATGAATTATAGAGAAGTGTCAAATGTTTGCTGAGCGAACAACTTTAGCTTGAGAAAGGATTATATAGGAGTGGGACTCTGCTTAGGAGAGGTTCTGCTTAATGCTTCAAGTCCCTCCTTTTCTTCTCCTCTGTCAGTGATTAGGGATCCATGATCTTTTCATGTTGCTGTGTATCATTTGTCAAGCATATGTCTACTTCAACGCATCCATCACTGTCACTACAACCCAAGAATCAATTACGACAGGAACTCCTAGGTGCCCTTTTCAAAAACACTTCAGACAAGCTTGAATGGACATGAGAGAGATGATTTCTGAAAGTATGGTGGGTGTACATGCCTGTAAATTTTTTTGTTATGGTGAATTCAGCAAAGTAAAATCAGAAAAAGGTATAAGGGCAAGAAGGTGGTGGTGGTGGTGGTGGGGGGGGGGGGGCAAATACTTTGTCACATGAAAACCTTTTGACTTTTGTTGTCAATCAGTAGCAGCATGAAGAGCGCGATTTTGGAACCATAAGAATGGATGAAACTCTGAGAACTCTGCTTGGAGTCGTAGTTGCTGTCTGGGTTAAACCCAGAACCCCAAAGGCGCAGCTTGATGTGACCGCAAAATGTGCTTGTAACAGTTTACAAAGGCTTTAACTCCTCATGGAAACTGTGCCTGGAACTGGTAGGTGGTATGGCCGACTGAAGTGGTATGGTCAATTTACAGTGGGGAACTCCAGCATAGAATTTGGATGGTGTGATCCACCACAGATAATGCTGCACTGATCCTGCACTGCATAAGTATCCTGAGATCGTGAGGATTTAAAAGGAGGTGGAGGGATTAAAGGAGGGAGTCTGAGACGTAGAACAACCAAGGAGAATATCGAAAGGGAGAAAACATGGAAGAGAGGAGACAATTCAGTCGGAAGATCAGTCGCAGAATCTAGGTAGAACGCGCATCAAAGTAATAGCTTTCTTGCTGCATGGGCACACAAGACTGGTAATGTCATTTGTTTCAGCCATGGCACTATACCCTTGAAGACATTTTATAGCTTAGTCACCATTGAGATTGAAATGCAAGGAAGACAGGATTTGGAGGACGAAGCCTATAAAGGATTTGTGGAGGCTTTGGAACAGTGTGGGCAAGTTGGGGAAAGGGCTGAGGTATGGTACAGGGGTCTGTAGAGACTGCAATGATGGGGGAAAGACTTTGGATGAGGCACCATGGCTGGAGTAGCAGGGAGGGTCACTAGACTTCAAATGAGCTATCAATCATGATGAATCATTCATTCATCTTCAGTAACCGCTGTATGGTGTGGTCTTCATCCAAAACCTTAGTAATTTCATAATTCCACTCATTAAACTAAATGAACAGGAATCCTATCGGTCTAGTATCCAAAGGTGCTCTCTCTCTCTCTCTCTCTCTCTCTCTCTCTCTCTCTGTATATATGTGTGTGTATATATATATATATATATATATATATATATATATATATATATATATCTCAGTATATTTTATCTCACCTCCATAAACCTGCTGCCACTGCAGCATCTTGAAAATGCAGAAACTCCACTTCATTCATTTTCTCAGTTTGTTTGCCAAGTGGCATGCAAATGTGACACCCATAAGGATGGAACTTGAATACGGTACATATTCAGACCCCCTAGAATGAGACCCTACTTTAGATTGCAAAACATACATGCATTTGACAACAATCTCGGGCCAAAAATGTTCCCCTCTTCTGTCATTTTGGTGGTTGGGTGTTGCGTTTGCAGCATATGAAGTAATATATTTAGCAAATGACTTTTTTTTTAGTTTTGTGTATTTTTCAGAGTGGCACTTGGAGCAGGCGGCTTCATTTGGTTGATGGTTTTTCTCAGTGTGGATTCCCAGTGGGTTCCTTCACTATTTCAAAAGTGAGTGAGTTTGAAATTAAGTGCTTCATACTACTTACTTATTCATCCTTGTGGCTTAAACAGTATGGCATTCAGAGAGACTGTCGCTTGAGACATAATACACTGTAATACATGCTTGAAATATTAACGAAAATTAGAAGCACTGCTGTTCAAGTCTGCTGTTGTTCTCGGAATCCAGCAATGTTGCCACTGTTTGATTTTTTTTTTCTTCTTCTTCTTCTGTAAATCTGACTGTACCACTATCCACCATCTTTTGAAATCGGGTGTTCTAGATTGGGTGCCAGTGATTAGAACCTGCTTAAGGAGTGCAGATGGAACCTGTCTTATGTATACCCCTCTCATACATAGTGTCTGGTGTTCCCTTTGTTATTGAGGTATGTGGTGTCATAATGCCAAGATGAACTAAAGAGTTCTGCAAGGCCTTCAGGAAAAAAAAAGTTGTGAATGCCTATGAGTCTGGCAAGGGATTTAGATTTTCAAATTATTTGAAATAAATCATTCCACTGTAAGGAAAATAATCTACAAATGGCTTGCAACTGTTGGTGTCAAAGTGCATGCTTCTACAATCAGAAAGAGATTGCACAAATTTGACCTGTATGGGAGGCGAGCCAGGAAAAAGTCTGTGCAAGACTACAGTTTGGCAATGAGCATATAGGCAAAGACCAGGCCTTTTGGAATAATGTGCTCTGGACAGACGAATCAAAGATAGAGTTGTCTGGCTGGTCACAGTAACAGCAGACATGTTCGGTGCAGACCAAAGACAGCTTTTCAGGAGAAGCACCTCATACCAACTGTGAAGCACGGTGGTGGAAATGTTATGGTTTGGGGTTGCTTCGCTGCCTCAGAGGCTGGACAGCTTTCAGAATTCATAGTTGAATAAATGAATGCATCATATCAAAGAGTGTTTGAAGATAATGTGAGGCCATCTGTCTGAAAGTTGAAGTTGAACCGAAAGTAGACCTTTTCAACAGGAATGGCTCAAAAAGACGAAGTTGAGCATTATGGAATGGCCTAGTCAAAGCCTGGATTTGAATCTCACTGAAATGTAGTAGAGGGATTTGAAACGGGCAGTACATGGAAGAAAACCCTCAAACATCTTGCAACTGAAAGAATATTGCATGGAAGAGTGGTCAACAATTCCAGCAAGCCTGGTGGACAAGTATACAAAACACCTACAAGAATTTATTTCTGCTAAAGGGTGCAACACTAGCTTCTGAGGCCAAGGGTGTACTTACTTTTTTCCACAGAAGAATATAATATCTATTGATAGTTCTGTTGAAAAATGATTGAAAAAGCTAATTTTCCATAAGGTTTTCTTCACGTACATCAACTTAATTTAATAGGCGCTGTTTCAAAGATGATCAAATGTTTGCTTGTCCAAATATGTCAAAAAAGCCAACAACTTCCATGGAGTGTACATATTTCTTCACATGACTGTAAATGGACTAGCAGGGCTAAGCATTCCCTGTCTCTGAAAAGATAAAAAGACATCAATATAAAGTTTAGGTTTCGGCATCCCCACCGCATTATATGTTGTTAACAAACATCTTAAAGTGGATTATTTTGGACTTTTGTGTAATCGAGCACAACAGCTCCACCAATGGCCATGATAAAAGTAAACAGAACTGGATTAAGTAGCGAGGATGTGGCTGCTTTAATTCTAGCCCAGATTGTACACATCACCGGATCTGATACTTTTGTTCCATATAATGATTATAGTAGTGTCATATTTACAAACATTTCTGATTTGTTATTTTAGCATACTGCACTTTTTTAAAATGTATTTATTTATTTTATTTACGTAATATTGCTAGACTCAGCTCATCACCTTCTCAACATAGTATGGAATTGATCACTGCAATTCTCTTTTATTTGGTGTTCCTGAAGAACAACTTTATTGACTGCAGTTAATTCAGAACTCTGAACAAGCTGTACATGTACTTCTGACCATATTACACCTATTCTTTTTCAACTACACTGGCTTCCTGTTCATGATCCTGTCAATTGCAAAATTTTGTTGCTCACCTACAAAGCTCTTCATAATTTGGCTCCTCTTTATATATCGACCTTTTTCAACTATACATTCCTTCATGTTCTTTAACATCATCTTTTGCTGTCTTATTGACCGTTCCATATTCAGTGCTAGGGCTTTTAGTAGTTCTGTGCTGAAATTTTGGAATTCTTTACCACTACATATTCGCCAGTTGGATTATATTTCCCAGTTTAAATCTCGATTAAATTTATTTGTTTAGAATAGCGATTATTGATTTGATTGATTCTTTTATATAATTGTATGTTTGTTTGTTTGCTTTGTATTTGATAGATTTGTCTCTATGTTGTAAGATGTCCTTGAGTGTCTTCAAAGGCACCTATAAATAAAATGTATTATTATTATTATTATTATTATTATTATTATTATTATGACTACTACTATAGTGAGCAGCAGTAAGGACTACAGCAACGTGTGCGACATCAATCAGCAATCCCAGTGTGCTTTTCTCTTTTTCATTGTACAATCGATACAGGTGCAAGCTCTAATTTCCGCTGCTCCCGTTATGCTTTCTCTTTCTGTGAACTGTGTTATCCCTAATAATATTAGCCTTTTAGATTGAGACTAACACTGAATGCACTGGGCTCTGTGAAGATCAATATATATATATATATATATATATATATATATATATATATATATATATATATATATATATATATTCACAAAGTGAGGGTGTTTGGTATTCTTATTTTAGGACTCCTGGAGGACTGTGCATTGTCCATGAAATGTATTCATTAAGACCTGTTATAGACCCCTCTGTGTGCCAAGTCTCCCTCCTGGCTCCCATGGCTTGTGGCTAAGATTTAAAAATGACCTTTTGGGATTACAAACAGCGTGCACGGAATTAGATTATTTCTCGACTCCTCTAATGAGAACAAAGTACTTGTCACTGTTTGATTAATGATTTTTTTTTTTTTCCTCGACGCGGCCAAGCAAGGGATCATAAAGGAACAATTTTCTCCCTTCACAGCCATTTGTGTAAATGCCATCAGGCAATGAAGTTCACCATTCAGGCCGGCTCTTCTCTTTAGAGTTCCTTGACCTTAATGTTATGAGTGAGAGAATCATCTTTGCATAGAGTGCTATGAGTGAGAATCACCTTTGCATGGAGTGTAGAAAAGTGCTTCTGTATTGGCAGAGGCCATGATCAGACCCTTGAAATTAACTATGGAAATATAGCCAGTCCCACTATTCCCAATGTCACTGAGTCACTTTACAGGTCCATTGTATATCTATTGTCATTTGGTCACTTTAACCCACCTACATATATAGAATAATATGTACATTGCTGTTGAATTCTCAATTCTGACCTTCTGGACAGACGGTGTTGATTGATTTTCTATAGCTGCAATTGTTGGTAAAATTGCTGTGGTATGAGAATAAAACCTTCAAAAAAAGAGGAAAATAATCACTTTGTGTCAAGCCATATCACACCACTCCATTGTTGATTTTTCCTAAAACAGCACATGTCTAAATGTTTTGTTCATTACATATGATGGATACTACAAGCTCAAGAATGTGCAAAGAAAGTATAGCTAAGTGGAGCAAGAGCTGTTCCGCATTAACAAGACTGAATCAACAGTAAAATATCAGTGTTCAAATGTACAAAGGAAAGGAAAGGGGACATCAAACTAGCAGCAAATTTGACTGGAGTTCTTTTAAAACTTTAATATATATCTTTTTCATGTTTCCTATACACTCATGTAAAAAGAATTAAGTACACCTCATGGAAATTGTTGGCTTTTTTGACATATTTGTCAAAGTTGACCCGAAATTGGACGTTTCAACAGGATAATGATCCTAAGCACACGAGCAAATCCACTACAGAACGGCTCAAAAAGAAGAAATGGAGGGTTATGGAATGGCCTAGTCAAAGCCTGGATTTGAATCCCATTGAAATGTTGTAGGGGGATTTGAAATGGGCAGCACATGCAAGAAAACTCTCAAACACCTTGCAACTGAAAGAATATTGATGGAAGAGTGGTCAGCAATTCCAGCAAGCCTGGTGGACAATTATACAAAACACCTACAAGAACTTACTTCTGCTAAAGGGGGCAATACTAGCTTCTGAGGCCAAGGATGTACTTACTTTTTCCACATAAGCTCATCACCTCTATTAATATTTCTGTTGAATAAATGATTGAAAAAGCTAGTTTTCCTTAATAGGCACTATTATTCAGACAATTAAATGTTTGCTTCCCCCAAATATGTCAAAGAAGCCAACAATTTTCATGGGGTGTACTTATTTTTTTCACAAGACCATATATTTTTTCCTTTTCAATTTTGATCCCCTGACACCTTATTACAAAGCTCAACTCAAAAGGAGAGAGCATGTTACTGATAGAAACATTATTAAACTCAACTCCGTGACTTGATCTTATCAAATAAAGCACTCACTCTTCAACTTTCAGATTAAAAATGTTATATCAAAGGGCTGATGAGTTCTCCAACCTGATTCGTCAGAAGTTCTTGGCTCATTTTCTATAACGGCAGATCTGACAGTCGTTCCAGCTGCAAGACAAATCACTGGTGTATGTTAATGCACTCATTCTAATATGTTATCACTTCAACAGTAACAACATATATACTAATATATAATCATAATTATATAGGGACTTGTATGATGGAGGCTTATGGAAGGCTTTTCCAGTGTCCTTTGTAACAGTGACACAGTTTTAGATTTTCTGCGACATACTTTGGGATCATGATAACAGGAACTAATTTGTTTTACTGACATCCCACATTAAAAGTAACTATAAATGGATAAAAAATATGGCACGTTGTTAATTTATGAATGTAAAAAGTGGATCCATAGGACAATTCCTATAATAAAACATTGTGGGATGTGCTGTTATAGGGAAATAATCAACTTTTGGATGGTTACAGTAACTCTGCTTTGAGTCTAGCTGCATCACACCTGTCCTTCATTGATTATTTTCTTATAACAGCACACTCCATGACACCATAATGACGCCATAATTTATACCCTCTACCTCCGTCCTGTGTTAAAGCAAACACAGGTTAAGCAAAGGGAACACAAATTGATATGAATTGATCAGAATGACGTTTTTGTTCGATGCGGTCGTGAGATGGAGTGCAAGTTCAAAGATAAGAAACAGAAAAGAATGCAATTACCCTTTAAAAATGAAAGCCCATGACTGTGATAATTGCCCTGAATAGAAGGGGCATTACTGTGAATAAAAGTGACATCAGTGTGAATTAAACTGTCAGTCAGACTCATTCTTTTCAGTCATTGGAGGTCACGTGGCCTAAATTTCTGAAAGGCAGCTTGGATTGCTCCTCTGAACATGCAAATTGAAAGATTCCCAGCATTCAGCCTGGTACTTTTGCTGCATCACCCCCCCCCAAAAAAAGTTGATATTAAGGGAAAGATGAATGATGGTGGTTTATCAGACACAAATTATTTGCATGCGGGTGTCTGTACCGCTTGTCTTCAGCTGCGTTGCTCTGTCCTGCCTTGCAGAGGTGGTGGAATGGTTACTACAGTGAATACATCCCTGCTACTTCCCACCCCCACCCCTGCCAAAACATACATACACGAATGTGTGCAATTTGACAGGGACTTTTAAGGTAACATTACTCTAAAGTCCACAAACGTGCATATATTACTCCTTAACTAATGCTTTCATAATGATGAATTAATCTATGCACTAAATCCTTAGCACATCAGGAAATAATGGAGCATAGGCATAGTCGTATATGACTAGCCATTAATTATGATAATAGGGAAGTATTAACATCTTGTTAACTCATTCTGTTAATTAATATCATGACCTGCAGTATTAATAAAAATCACTTACATTATGAAAAGTGTGTTTTGACACAATGTAGGTTAACCATAATGTACAGTTGAGGACATAACTTTACATATGCCTTGCAGAATCTGCAAAATTTTAATAAGTAAATAAAATGAAGGCTCAAAAAAATTGCATGTTTTTTTTTAATTATTATTATTATTTTAAATTTAGTCCTGCATTGAATAAGCTCTTTCACATAGCAGATGTTTCCATATAGTCCACAAGTCACAATAATAACTGAATTTACACACAGGAACCAGTTCAAACGTTTACACACGCTTGATTATTAATCCTGTGTGTCGTCACCTGGATGATCAATGACTGTGTTTATGTTTTGTGAGAGTTGTTTCATGAGTCCCTTATTCATCCTGAGTAGTTAAACTGCCCACTGTTCTTCAGAAAAAATCCTCCAGCTCCTTGCTTTTCTAGCATCTTCTGCATATCTGACCCCTTTCCAACAGTGACTGTCCATCCAGTGGAGATCCATCTTTTCACACTGAGGGACTAGAACACAACTATTACAAAAGGTGCAAACATTCACTGATGTTCAAGAAAGCAACACACTACTGCACATTATGAGCCAGGGGGGTGTAAACTTTTTAACAGGATGATTGGTGTATATTTTTATTATTATTATTATTTTGTTTAAAGATCTTATTTTTTTTTCCATTTAGTACTGGCCTTTAGATGCTACATATTTACATGACAAAATAATAACGTAAGTACTAACGTAAGTTACAATAGAAACTAACGTGAACATTCCATATTAAATGTACCTATGAACAGATAAAGAAGTACAGTGTGTTCTTTAATTTCTTTAATAAGTTAGAGATTGTAATCACTGGCAAATCGCTGTGGTGCAAAAGGAATAAAACACTTCGGGGCATGCTGTTATTGGATATATTACTTCGTGGCAGTGACTGTACTGCTTCACATCAGGCTGCATCACACCACCCTGCTGAGGATAATTCTGCTATAACAGCATGCCCCCAAGTGTTTTATTCCTTAATTAGTGTACAGCAAAATCCAGTAATTTTTTTTTTGTTTGTTTACAAATATTGCAATAGCTACAGTCTTCTCGTGTACAGTTAATTCCTGCAACGATCATGATCTATGAGGATTTTACTTTCAGCCTCATTTGTAGCCTGAGACTGATTCATTTTTGATACTAATCGTTGACCTGCACTTTCTTGCTCGTGTGAACAATATGATTCAGAGAAGAAAAAAAGAGATCACAGAGCAAAGCAATGAAGCGAGTTACACTACATGTCAAATCCTGTGCACATTCCAGTGAGAAACGATTGCTCGGGACAGATTTGGGCTATGGTGTCAGATGAGTCATTTTTGGGGTCACTAGGCCTCATTTCTCAATAGCAAGCAGATTGGGTCATGAGGAAGAAACAAACGTAGTCCAGTCTACACGTCATCTCTCTTTGATGAGCTCTCTTGTTGTTTCAGATGTCTGGCAGTTGGCTTTGTAGCTAATGAAAGAAACATCAATATGTATGAATGATTGTTGGTTGACTGTGATGCAAGAGAGATCCAGTCTAGAGATCCAGGCAAGATTTTACTTTGATCTTTTTTATCTTATCGTTGTATCCAAGCAAGTCGGAATAATAAATCATTTCAAATTAGCTTCAACGAAACTAAGGTCGTGTTCGCACTTGCTTTTTTTTTATTCTGAACTCGTGGCCATACATTTTTTCTTGTCACATTATTTCTTTTCACGTTTTGGGATGGCGGGGAAAGGGTTGTTCTGGCCATTGAAAAATATGGAATAACTTATTGATCTATAAAACTAGATCCAAGCACTGTAATTAGCTCACCTTTGTGAGAACATCACAAAAAATTTACGTCTCGTACTGGCCTACATGACTGACTAAGAATCGAAGAGAACAGCTCTTTCTCTGTCAAATTAATGTTGGTACCAAAGGGGGGGGAAAAACAAGTAAATGGATGAAAAAAAACCTGAACACATCAATCCACAGTTCGAAAGAAATTCCTCTACGTGAACCACTGAGATTAGGATCTTCTCCCCCAAACTAGCCCAAAATCAATCCTGCTTGTCACTTAAAATTCAGGCCAATTGAGAACACCCTAAATCCTTCTCTTCTTATCGAATCACATCCTCAGCAATATTACGAAGTTCTATTAGTTTTTGTTTCATTCATGGGCCCGTAATTACAGATCTGCACTACAGATCCAGCCATTTAACCAAAGACGTGCTCAAGCAGGAGCAAGATTGCACCGATCTTGTTCATTTCATGCTTTCGTTTGGCGAAGCTGAGAGGTTTTTGTGGATACCAGTTTCAACAGATGGTTAGCAGTTAAGATATCTGCAGAGCTTCAATCACACACTCACTCAATGGCAATGTACCACCTGAGACCCAGGACAACAAACCGCTGCCTCTTAAACCATTTCTATAACTTATCCTCCAGCATAGATCCAGCTCCAAATTGATCCTTTTGATGAGCAAGATAAAGTGTGACGGCTCACCCTGTACCGCCGGACTCTCATCTGAGAGCTCATAAAGGCAGAGCCGTCCAAGTCATAATGACTATATATAGTCAATGTGAACTGAATAGAAGGAGATTGATAGGACGTTCTGTGTTGACCCCCCCCCCCCCCCATTTGGTTGCATTATTTTTATATTAAACTAGACTATAGGAGCACTTCATGAGTAAGGGGCTTAGGAGTGGAACAAATCTGTCAGAATATTAAATATACCATACTGTAATGGCTGTGCTAAAGGAAAACTCCACTCTGAAACACATTAAATACATTTATATGGAAATATTATGATGAGTTTAGGTGGTAGTTGTTGGTCGGGACTGTATTTTTGTTATTCTCATGATGAATTAGCGGTTTTAAACATACGGGTCAGGTTCAGGTTACGTTGTATGCTCCTAAAAACAAAAGAGCAAGAGCTAAATTTCTCACTCATTTTTCCCCAGTAGCTTTCAATGTCATATCCTAATAAAATACTGTATAGCACTTACTGAAAATCAATGAACGAGTGAGATGTCTTCCTCAAAGCCAACACGTTTTGAACAGCAACTGTGGCCTCTTTAAAAGGATTTATCTTAAAGAATGATGACCAGTGCAACTTCATGGGTTACAGATCTGCTCCTGAGAAGACCTTGGCAATAGATCTTTTGCTTTGAGTGACTATTTAGGTTGTAATTGACAGCCAGAGATCTGTTCCAGGGGGGAAAAAAGACGTAGATGTAATGTAGTGCTAGTGGCCAGACATGACATCTTGGCCAATCAGCACATAAGTACAGCAAAGCAAATTGATTACAAATTGTCTCAGGAAAGCATTTCTAATATCAGTTTAATGTAATAATAAGGGAAGGCCAAATTAGAGGTAATAGGGATGAGCTTGGTGCTATAATGAAATATAGAGATGCACACTGGTTTCCCTGTGGTCTTAATTAATGGCAGGTCAATAACAGATCCTCAGAGACATATTCTTGAAACTTTAATCACATTAATAAGGTATTGTAGATTTCACATCTATTTGAATGTATACTGTGGGGTGGTGTAACTGCACTGTAGAAATCAAAATAAACTTTTCAAATTAACTGTAACTTTTTTTTTTTTTTAAACACAAATATTCTGTGTCAAAATGTAAGCGGGTACAAACAGCAGTTTTGCCTGAAGCTAAGATTGAAGAATTGTATTTTGTTGAATATTTTCTGTAAAAATAATACTAATAATAATAAAATCTCTCATTTGTGCAGCCTTGTCTTTGTTGTCATTACTTCCCACAATCCCCTAGCTAACTAATTACCTGACCAAATAAAAAAAAAATAACACGAAAGAAAAGAACGACGAGTCTGTCATACTCACACTGGTGGTGTATGACCTCAAGTCTTTCTCAGGAAATTGCAGTTTTGTTGATGGGGATGTAATGTTAATCCTACAGCCTTGACACATAGAGTAAAAGTGCATTATGATTGCCAGTCTAATTAAAAATGAACAGGAATGAATTCTGTTTCTGCTAGAACTGCAGCGTTGATGAGTTCCAGGTTGCTCTGGCGCTTTGGGAGTTCTTGGATTCATCTTCTGAACTTTTCAAGATTTGTCTATTTCCCACCAGCAGTTAACGATGCTGGATGGCAGCGATTCTTGCCAGCTCGTGATTTTTCACATCGAGCTGCTCTTCGTCCTTGGCAAGCTGACCTGGTCTCAATGCCTGGCCGAGCCTTAATCAGGCCTGGCATGGTTGAGGTAACAGGTGAGCTCAGTTAATGAGACTGATTACAGCGCGCTTCCCACTGAGACTCTGGCAGTGGATCGAGCCAAAAAAACACTGGGACAGAAGTTGAAAACACTTTCAGATGGCTGCTTTGCTATTCTTAACTCTGGATGCATCTAGTTATCCATATTTCCTGCCCTGACTGTGGAGAGAGTATTAGACACATCAGCTTTTCTAGCCCAGGTTTGAATGAAGAAAACATTGCACTGAGACATAAATGTACTGCATAGTAGGCTTGTGCGATATAGATTTTTCCTTGCTCTTGATTTATCAGTTTAAAAAAATCTCAAATGTTTTTTCTTATCAGTTCTCGAATAAGTAAGACACTTCCACCATTTCAGGTTAAAGGAGAGTGGAGGAGGGTGTAATATTACCAACGGTGTAGTCGGGAACTGCTTGCTGGCAGTGGCAGTTCTGAAGACTGCTCTTTAGAGGTATTTGTGAGTGAAAACTTGTATGACGCATCCTCTGGTGTAAAATTGCACAGCGCCTATGCAAAAGGCATAAAGGTCGGCTGGTCTGGTTGTGTAATATAATTGGAGTAAACATTACTGGACATTGCAGCAGTGTAAGTTTGTACAGGAGCAATGAAATTGCTGCATCGCACAAGCCTAAGGCACAGGCATATTTTTGTTCTCCAACTGCAAGTACCAAGATACATTCTTTAAGTTACTACTACAGTGACGAACATTTCAACTCTTTTCATGAGCGTGGGTGATCTCGGTTTATTAACCTAAGTTCCATGTGGATTGAGTTGTATGCAGATAAATCCAAAAGAAAGCAGGCATACTCTGAGCACAAGACAACGAAGAAGGACGTACAAATAAGAATCACAATACAGCCAAAAATTGATTGCAACAACAATAAAGAAAAGTAGAATCCACCCCTGCCTCAGAAATCCAACGGAGACTTGGCAGGGCAATAAAGTTATGACTAGATATTGACTAACTGCTTTCTTTGCCCGTTTTTATATTGTAACAGAAGGCTGAGGTTGTGCAGGTCAAGCCTTTGCTGACAACAACCCATAATATTGCTATCAAACAATCAGATGTCCTTAACGTTGTTCAAAAAAAAAAAATAAATCAATACACGCAAGAGCTCAGGCCCTGGCAATAATATTACTCTGTTGAAAAACTGCACAGAGCAGCTGTCCTTTGTTTTTCAGTGTATACTTTTGTACAGTATTAGGGCAGCAGGTGCTTTATGACTACAATGCCCAAGAAGCCCATGGGCAATAACAGAGGAAGTGCCTCTGTGGCTGGTTTCACTTTTAAGTCGCTGGTGTACACAAGATGCAAAATGTATTTTCTAGTTCTGAAGAAAAAACAACCTGCATTTTAAATCAGATGCTTGGCACATGGTAAAGCTTCTGGGTGTAAGAGTTTGAAATCTCGCTGTCTCTGGTAGAAAATGCTTCAAGCTATCTGTGGGGGAGAAAAAAAAAAAAAAAACTTTTCAGTGTGGGTTGTGCTGCACACTTATTCACTTAATCTCAAGACTGCACATTCAGAGAGGATTCAGGGCTGCATCCCGGACCGTATAATGCACTCCAGGTATGCCTAAATAATAACGCCAATGGCGTACTGAAGCTATTTACTGCAGTATTATGCACATAGGGACAAGGCCTAAGTATCAGTTTCTGTTTCCTTAACATTACAGGATCATTATGTGGGAAAAACAACCTGAGGAAAAAAAAAATCAACAAAAAGAGTCAATTCAATTGACCAATTCAAGCTAGCAAGCTAAAATACAGTGTAGAAATAAAAACGATCACCTCTGTTCAATTCTAATGTGTATTTTCATTAACCGATATGGGCACTCGATGTATTTTATTTATTATATAATCTGTTTTGTTTTTTTTATTGTCTGTGTGTGTATGTATGTATGTATGTATGTATATAATATATATATATATATATATATATATATATATATATGTGTGTGTGTGTGTGTGTGTGTGTGTGTGTGTGTGTGTGTGTGTATGTGTATATATAATGCGTGTATATATATATCTGTATATATCTTGTCCTTTGAGTCATAAATGACTCAATAATGACTCATTAATAAATGATTATTCATTAAAAAAAAGTTTTTATTTATTTTATTTAACATTTTAAGATATTGTATATTTTTTTAAAAACCTCTACACGTTCTATATAATGTTCAGTAATATTAAATATTTATTTTGAAGTCATACTGTTTTTAAGTTGAATCCATCTTTCTCTGTCCTTTTTGTTTTTGTATTGTTGATTCAATTTGTATAGTTATTCTGTATTTAATAAACATATATATTTTCTTAGATTTCGTAGGCCGCTGGAATGCGTCAGACTGTCTAGCTTCAGCCAGAAAATAAGTAATTAAAATAGTTTTTAAATTGGTGTGATAACGTTGCGTATTGTGACTGTGGTACAAGTGGTGATGGTTTTATTTCTTTATCATTATGCGATTATAGTAACTGTTTATTTATTTTATGCTCTTACTTCTTCTTCTTCTTCTTCTTCTGCTTATTATTATTATTATTAGCTCTAAACACAGAGTTGGATTAGGAGGAGGCGGGCTCTATTTCCGTTGTTTTGATAGCTTGGGTTATTTTTTCTCTCTCTCTTTCTCATGCTTTTCCTCCTTCCTCTATCTCAGAGGTACACCAGGTACATGATTTTGTCCGGGTGTTAAGCCAGGTTGCCAAGCACCAGTAAGCGCAAGTGATGGGTGACTTGAAAGGTGTGTTTACAAATTTGGATATTTCATCTCCACTATACACCATTATACCAATGGTTTATTATACACATTGAAAATAAAGAATCCTTAAACCATCTGAGTCCAAAGATTATCACAACAGCTGCACTGATCTCAGTAGTGAAGAAATGCTTTGAAAGCCTTATTTAAAAGAAAAAGAACTAAACATGTACTCAGTACAGATTCATTGACTAATACAGCCGCAGCAACTCATCGCAGTAGGGGTTTAATGATACCCTTTCATCCTTGTTACATTTTGTCTGCTCACATCTCGAGGCTTCAAAAATTCTTGATTTTATTTGTGGATTTTCCTTCTGGCTTTGCTGCAGCTCAGACTCGTATTCTATCCCGGAGAGCTTCTAAATATGCTAAACCACAGATTTGGTTTTGACAAAAATCTACAGTATCCAGGTATTCCCCAAGGTTGTGTCCTGTGCTCCTTGTTGTTTATTTTATACACAAATATTTGTACTAGTTTTTTTCCCCAGGGAGGCACTTCATTAAATTAGCTAAAAATCCAGCACGTCAGACTTTTTCAGGGTGAGGAATAAGAAAACAGTCCTGTTTTAAATGTCCTCATTGCACAGGATAATAGAATGCCATGTTCTCTTACACCACAGCAATTTTCCAATTATTATTATTTTTGTCAATTAAAGATTGACGCAACATACTTTTTATCAAGGTTCCACCCAGATTTTTTTTTTTTTTTAGTTAAGATGACTTCCAAAACTTTCCAAAGAAACACTTGAGGGTTTTACATAGAACTGTACGGGATACCATTTCGAAAATCGTGCTGCATAAAGCTGCGGATTTCAGATCAGGGAAAACTCACTTGAAGGTTTCTCCACAGAACTGGATCCCCTAGATAGACCACTAATACATTCTTAAGGGTTTTAATTTTAAAACCTTTTTTTTTTCCTATTAAAAAAGTAGTAGGTCTAGTTAAAATAGCAATGTCTGTCTCAATTATTTCAATGCCCTGTGGTTGAGGTTTTACTGAGTACTGGGATTAAATATGTTGTCATTTTGTAGGTTAAATATCTGTAATGTTATGCCTTATGGATTTTTAGTGGGAAAATCATTTTCCCTAATAGGACAGTAAAGTTTCTCATTAACTCATAACGCTCTACGAGATTATTACCACACATGATCGCTAAGCGAGGTAATTGAATGTTAATGCTAAATGTCTTAGAAGTCCGCTATGGGGTGATGCTAGCAGTTTTTCCTCCAGCAAGATTGACTTGTTTCCATGCCTCGACATATCTCGTGCCATGCTGTGTGTATTTTACACAAATCCCTTGTCTGTGAAATTCTCTCATATCAGCAGAGGCTAGGTTGTCCTCTGCCTCTTCCATTATGCTCCGATGCACTTAACCAGTCGCGCTAAACGGCTTTCCAGGGGCTTGATGGAGATTAGTCTCTTGCGCCGTAATGACCCCTCGAATTAATACTCAGAATTTGTCTAATTAGAAGTGTGTGATTTGCTTTAATTTTGGGCCTAAACGCACCATTGACTTGTGAGTTTTTTAAAAGTTCATCTAGGGCTCACAGGGAATATTTCTTGGCCTTGTTCCCAAACACTCTGCTCTCCCAGACACTTCCAAATGACATTATTCACAGTTGACTTGGCAGTGCCCATAGTGAAATTACACCCCTTCTATGCACCCTGCCAAATCCACCTTCCCTGGGCTTGCCATTTGGAACAATCTGTCCAGGGAGATTTTAAATTGCACTAGTGTTGCCCTTTAGAGTACAATGTTTGGGCACCTTTTGGTTTTAAACCAATCTACTCCGTGTAATCATGGATTGCACTCAAACTCCCCGGTCCCCTTTTGGTGAAAGATGGAGAGAAAAAGAAACAGACAAGGAAACAATGTCGATCAGAATCCCTGCCAGGGCGATGCCACGACCCGAATAGCAGGCAATATAGTGCGTTATTTCTTTGTGCTTTTAGAGATATGTGTTAGGAGAGTGAAAGCGACAGATAGTGTTTTGTGGCCGACCAGGGGATACGCATATCTCCTATATGAAATGACAGGTGCATTTTCCACAAAGAAAGACCATAATGTTTTTCTATTTAGTGTTTGACAGTTGCCTTCGTCATACCCTGAGCTTAAGGGGTTCGGAACAATCGTGATTATTTCGGGCCGATGGCATCCTTCCTGCAACAAATTGAGTGCTTTTATAGAGAGAAAGCGGTGGAGGCTGGATTGGGGAGGTTGAAATAAATCAGCATGCTAAGTGAATATAAAATATTCACTCCCATTGACCCCCATCTCAGCATTCAGATGGACAGAATAAGACATGCTAGTTTTCTGTAAGCATTTTCCGGAAAATAGATAATGTTATACCACAGCTATCATGTTTGTTAGAACTTGAATCAAAATGGTGGAACCCAAGAGATGATGATGATGATGATGATGATAATGATGATGGTTGTTGTTGTTGTTGTGTTTACCCAAACAGCTTAAATTCACAAAGGTAAGAACACCTTCCTCCCAGGACCAGTATAAAGGCCTACTATACTGAAATCGGTTTATTCAGAATAAGGAACATGCATTTAAATAAATACATAAATAAATAACAACCTTTTTATGTTTGAGCAACTCCAAAAACAGATTAAGTAAAATAATTAGTCCATAGTTAAGCTGTCTTTTCAACTTCTAGCAGATGAAGTACCAATAAACATTAGCAGTCGACTTTAAAAATATATAATAATAATAATAATAATAATAATAATAATAATAATAATAATAATAATTAAGAAGAAATTAATAAGAAAGAAAAATGAGACATGGGCGTCGTGTCTATCAGAAGCTAAGAACCAGGTTAATCACTCCATATTTAGTGCAACTATAAATCTATGCATACCTAACAGTACTATCTCAAGATATAGAGCGATGAGTCAGTGAGCCTTTCACCTACGCTGCTTCTTGCATTTGCATACAAATTGTATGGCCTTATCTGACCTCTTGGAGGGGTAATACCTGCAACATCTGCATGATATGCAAAATATATGCGCAGCCTTTCAGGGGGAAAAAAGAAGGGTCTCCAATGTGTATTTATTCAGCAAACACAGATAATGCACCATTTCAAGCCCGTAGGATTATAAGGTTCTATCGTATTTTTTTTTAGGGGAAAAAGTAAAACTCTTTTTTTTCTTCTTCTTCTTTTTTAAATGGTTCTTTTAATTAACATTTAATTGCAAATGATCAACTTCAGCTTGAATGAATTAATGAAGTAATATTAATAAAGTAACCTCATGCATTCATTCAACATTGTTTAAATGATACTGAAACATACCCACGTTGATTAAGGTTTATCCATTTTTTTTGGTACTTGTTTTTACCGATACTGACCTTTTTTTTTTAATCGGATAGAATAACGTCACAGAACATTTTATATAGCTCTGTTTATGTTTACTTCGGTTACACAGTAGCCAAAAAAAGTGTATGTACAAACATATATTTGTGCACTTCCGCTAATAATCTCATTCTTTATAACTTTTTCGCTAGTTCATAAAAGTGCATTAGTTAGCTACATTAGTTATGTTTGATCAAGTCGAGCTGGGCGGGTTTTGCTTTTCTTTGTGTCTGTACAGCTGTAAAGAAAATTTTATGGGGGTTTTTTGCCATTGTTTTGGAAATCCTCTTAGTCAGTGGCCGATGATGGCTGATCATCAAGAACAACATGCTGAGTAGAAGCTGATCTTACCCACCCATTTACCTTTCATTCCCCTAGCTTTCTTTTGACATTTTTTTTTGTTTTGTTTCAAACCTTTTCTCGCAGTTCATTGGCAGTCCGTTCCACCGGCGGAATGGAAATCGACTTATCAAACATTTTCAATCAGTATGAACAAATGAATTATTTTATTATTTTTATATATCAGGAACGGTGCTTGTTGAACAGGGCGATTGGAAAGAGGAGGAGTGTGAGCCCCCTGATGGATTAAACAATTCCCACCTCTCCACAATAACATTGATACAGAGATGAAACGGACAGCACAACTAAAGCTTTTTTGGATAGTAAAACACCGTATACTACCGCCACTATAAAATTATAACAAAACTGCAAATTCTTAAAGCGCTGAGTGTCTACATTCATATTAGCCATTACTCACTACTGTGGAGTGTAACATAACACAAATAAAAGCATTGCTGAACACGGGCACCCCCAAAACAGGTGGAATTTTTCTTTCTTGGCCTCTGGCCGTAAGGGCTTCTGGTATTGAGGCTCCTGGTGACCCTGTGTAGGATAAGCAGTATGGAAAATGAATGTTTTATCAGGTTACTTATACTGTAGGAAAATGCTGTAGTTCATCTTTATATTTTCACAGAAGGTTTTAAAGTCTGCTTTGATTGCCATCATTAATCATGAAATAAATCCACATCAATGTCATTTCATAGCATAACAACATACACTAGGCTTATATCACATAGTATTACATGAAAGACCGACACCTGATTATAAGTATAGGTATTACTGCATCCCTAGTTATTGAATAGTTCGTGTGTTATTCATGCTTTATATATAATCTATTCGTGTTGAAGTGTTGCACAGAATGAAAGCCATTGCATAAATCTTTGAAAATGTTTGCGGTAATCATTCAGCTGTCTGTCTGATGTTGTCTTTCTGTAATGCAGCCATTAAAGGTAATTAGCCCTTTAGAGTTTGGGCCACACTGCTTTTGCAGCTGCACAATTATCACTGTATATGTGTGTGCGTGTGTATGTATGTGTTCGTGTATATGCGTATGTGTGTGCGTGTGCGTGTGCGTGTGTGTGTGTGTGTGTGTGTGTGTGTGTGTATCACACAGGTGCATCTCAAAAAATTGGAATATCATGGAAGAGTTCATATTTTTCTATAATTTAATTAGAAAAGTGGAACTTTAATATATTTTACATAACCAAGGCATTTCAAGAAAAACCTTTTATTTTGTGGAAAACATAGTGATAAAAATTAGAGAACAGTAACCATTGTAGCACGAAAGATGATTTTTGCGGGTCATAGCTGTCAAGAATCAGTAGGACGTGAAGAGGCTCTTGATTTGAATGACTTCAGCACATCAGAGGCCGCAGGACATCACTAGTTTCCTACACTACTCTGGCATGATCTCGGTCCACTCTTCTTCCAGTCTCTTCCACAGATCAGTAACTGCAGTGGGTTTCGTAGCCATAACTTCTTCGGCAAGGATTTTCCACAGATTTTCAGTCGGGTTTAGATCAGGACTCTCGGCTGGCTGTTTCATTATTCCAGTGTTCTTAGCTTCAAGGAAGTGCTTTATCTGCTCTGCAGTGTGAGGAGGGGCATTGTCTTGCTTGGAAATTGCGGTCTGATTGGGAGATGCTCGTAGGGAAGGAACCGCATGTTGCCAAAGAGGTTTCTGATAAAATTTGCTCTCATCACTAAAGTGAACTTTGGACCAGTTCTCTTCTGTCCACACAACATGCCCCTCAGCAAAGGTTAGCCTAGCCTTTTGCTTCTTTCTGCTGATGAGAGGCTTGGTCACTGCAGAGTGGACTTTCAGTCTGAATTCTCTTAAACGACGAGACACCGTATACCGAGACAGATCCTTACCCTGTTCAGCACTGAATCCAGCTGCAGTGTTTAACAAATTCCCCATAGTGAGTCTCCACATTATCCTGTCCTCTCGAGTAGTTGTCTTACGTGGATGACCAGCCTTTTTGGGGGGACTTGAATGAATTAGCGTCATTGTAAAGCTGCAATATTCTAGAAACCACAGATTTGGAACAACCAACTTCTCATGCATGGTTGAAAGGGTCATCCCTTTGGTCTTCATCTGAACAACCTACTGTCAAAGGGTTTCACACACCATCTTGCAAAGTCAGTGAAAATTGGAAAGTTATCCTAACAAGAATCCTGCCAGTTAAATAGGGTTTGTCCAATAATTAAGGAGATTAGCACCAGGTGCCAGAGGAACACCAATAACTGAGGTATCTGAAAGTGTTCTCCAATTTTGATCAGAGTACTTTTTCAAATGTCTCATTTAAGTGTTTTTATACTGTGCTTCAGAATATATTTAACTTATGAAATATGCGTAAAAACCTGTCCTTCTACTCCGGTTAGGATAACTTCAATGAGGACTAAGCAGTGACCTTGAAATTTAGGAAATTGTAGGTTGTTCTCTATAAACACACATACAGAGGAACTGCTAAAACACTTTAACCAGATTGCCGCTTTATTTTATAACTCTTCATACACAATCCATTCCACAAGGTCTGCAATTTCAATCTTTCGAAAGTCTTCAGAAATACACAAATGACAGAGTAAAATTGATGGCACACTTGAAGGTCCCTTTGCCAACAACTCCAAAGCAAAGCATTGTTTATTCATTTTTGTGTTGCTATACAGCAAACATCTTGAGACTGAAAAACATTCAACAATATATCCTGGGTTTATTATTATTATTATTATTATTATTATTATTATTATTATTATTATGATGGGGATTTTTTTGGATGTAGTAGATAATTTCTACTATTTATTCCTTTTTATATTGTCTGATCATTCTTAATAGGATTAATTGTGCACTACAAATGCTAGTATGTCTATTTGTCTTTCAGTTGCACTTTATCACAAATACAAACATCAAACTTGGATCTAAGTGTAGGTATTACATGCACATTTCTTTAATAATTTCTGACAGGCTTCATATTAGAGATGCTCACCTACCCGTGACTGCCAACCCCATCCTATGTTTCTGCAGGTTGTCATTCTTTGGCACAAATTCAATCTAGAGGTGGTTCAGCCCATTTATTCCCATGTGTAATGCCCCCCAAAATCCACCCACCCACACGTTTTTGAGCAGCTGTCATGGAGGTCTCCTGGCGTTAACTCGTCTGTCATGTTCAGACAGAAACTTGCTCATCACCTGTCATTTATATCATGCCACTTTTTTCTCCAGGGACTTTTGTCTTTGTTGTGCACACCAGAATTGATTTTGACCAGAAGGTTCCAGATTCATGTGTCCCTCCGGAGACATATTTCAAATGCCTGTATATGAACGTCTTGTTACAAGAACCCATTTCTCAGAATTGATGAGTGGAAGAGAGCACAAATGCTGACCTGTGGATTTGACTCACACCTATATTTTAGCAAGTGCGTGTATCTTTAATATCAATCGGATTAAAATGTGTGTGTGGAAGCCTGGGAAAACGTTTCACATGGTGATTTGCTACTATATAGTTCAGATTGTTCTGAACTGAAATGGGTTTCTCCTTTGCATGTATCTCAACCCCAATGGAAGAAAATTGTCATGCCGGGAGCATTGTGGACAACGTGACAGCCAGTATCTGATTTCAAATTAAATAGATTAGGCTTATGTTCATTTGAGTGTCAAATAGCTTCCTAATAATTTGAACAAAGCATGAAGTTCACTGTGTGAGGAAATTACACTTTGAAAGCAAGGTTTTAGGCATCTTTAGGCAACAGACGGTTTTACCCACCATGCATGTTAAACTGGCTCTTAAAGGATCCTTAAAGTTGACGTGTCAACGTATAGTGTGTTTATATGCAGAAAACCCAATTTTGGCCAAATCCAGATTTTTCCTCTTTTTGCCAGAATACAGCCACAGAAATTTCCAGGCTGCCAAACATACACTATATGGCCAAACTTTTGCAGACACCTGACCATTACATGCATACGTAGTTCTTCTTCAAAACACTTGCCACAAAGTTGGAAGAACACAAGTGTATAGGATGCTTCTGTATGCGTTACTATTTTCCTTCTCTGGAACTAAGAGGCCCAAACCTGTTCCAGCATGACAATGCCCCTGTGCACAAAGAGAGCTGAATGAAGCCATGGTTTGCCAAGAACAACTCTAGTGGCCTGCACAGAGCCCTGACCTCAATCCCGCTGAACACATTTGGGATGAACTGGAATGCCCGACTGCACCCCAGGCCTCCTCACCCAACATCAGTGCCTGACCTCACTAATGCTCTTGTGGCTGAATGATCACAAAACCCCACAGCCATGATTCAAAATCTAATGGAAAGCCTTCCCAAGAGAGTGGAGGTTAATATAACAGCAAAGTGGGGGGACTAAGTCTGGAATGAAATGTTCAAAAAGCACACATGGCTTTGATGGTCAGGTGAATAAGCATTTAGACATAGTTTGGATCGTGTTTGTCTAGAAGAAGACAGTGCACTTATTTTCTTTCACAAGTGTTGTGTGTGTGTGTGTGTGTGTGTGTGTGTGTGTGTATATATATATATATATATATATATATATATATATATATATATATATATATATATATATATATATATATATATATATATATGTATGTTATTTACAAGGTAACATTTCACTCATTAGTAATGACCCTGGGATGAACTGTAAACACAAGTAATTGGTGTGTTGCTGGTGATTTACCAAAAAAAAATGGTGTGAATTATATCATGTGAAAAGTCTGGGGAATACACTATATGTAAAGAAGATTTTTGCATGCACTAAAGTTCTCCGGTAGCCATGGCAAGTTCAGATTTCACAAAGACTCCCAGAAGAGTAAAGTGAACTTCCTGATCTCAAATGTTGAAGATTTCATGGTTTCATGCATGAGAAAGTCTTCCAGTTGCACAAACATTAATAATTTTTCAATAAAACTTTTCATGTGTAGACTAGTGTAGATTCTTCAAACTGCACAATATAGAGGCCAACTTTGGCCTGTGTAATACCTACTCAGGGGTTTCTTTTGTTTTATTTTTTTTCCATTTGTATCTTACATTATCGTTAAGAAACATTACCAGTGAAGGTTTTAGACGTCTACATTGAGAAATGTTGGACAGAAAGCAGAACTCTGCCAGGTCTCCACTTCAGCTTGACGATGGGTTGATTGGAAAATGGCCCACTCGTTTGCTATCAGACCTTGTGGCCTCTTCAGGTAGTTCGGCAGATGAGACTCCCTCGATCACCTCTCATGTGTGACTCCAATCATAAGTGTCTTCCCCTCTGCTCTGGTCTGGTCTTTCAGGTGGGGGGGGGGTATAAAAAGCCAGTGCTAGCAATCTGTCTTAAAAGTATCTGAGCATCACTTTTAATGGGGCAGCTTTGCTTGTTCCTGGCTCTCGACACTCCACTGCATCTGATAACTATCTGAAGTAGCCTGAAATAGGAATCGACCAGTCAGAGCATGACTGGCAGGACAGTCATTGTGTTAGACGGTTTTTTTTTTTTTTTTGTGTGTGTGTGTGTGTGTTTGTTTAAATAATGTGCTTGGTGAAAAGTGTTTTGGTGTATGCTAATACCAACAGTGAGCCACCAGAGTCATTAGACTCGTGTCATCCTGCCTAGGAAGTGTCGCCAAGGGTGTATGAGCAAATGTGCATGCCATTTGGGTTAATATGTGCACTGCTACTACTGTGAGCCACTAATATTTGTATGTTTGATAGTTTAGTTCAACATTTATTTAAAAAATAAAAAAAAATCTTCACCTTAATGACTATTTTAATGCATGAATAATTTCCATGGACATTACAGGAACAGGGAGTTATTGTTGGAAAACTTTGGTCATTCATTAAAATGCCGCTTTCCAGCTCAAGGGCTTTTTATTCTTATTCATGTATATTTTCTGACAGCTGTCACTAGTGTGCTGTATGAGGGGGAAAAAATAGCAGCTTTTGCCGAGAGAGAATTTGAATGGAAATGAGCCGGCTTAATTGGTCCTGGTGTTATTAGCATAACAAACCTAATAATAATAGACAGGGCAAGATATTCAAGCATGCCTGGAATTTAATAATACAAATAAGCAGCTTGCAAATTGCCATTATTGTAGTACATTTGGTTTGCCTGAGCACCTCATTATTGCAGAAAGGCAGCGATTTCAGGTCAGCGGCTCATGAATGCGGGCTTCGCCCCTGTCATTGTCATTTGCCAGTTACAGCTAAGCAAGCAGCCGGTGTACAGAAAGCAAAAAGTGATGCAATAACGATGCTGGAATCCATAGCAGGAATCAATGAGGGAAGTATGGGCATCTGGAAAAGCAAAGGGCAAAAGCATGATTACTAAAGCAAACTTCTGTTTGGATGTCTTCAAACAATGAAGCTCTGAACAGAAATGCTGATGGTGTAAGAGCTGTACTGTACAGTGTTTCTGCAATATGGAGGGCATTGTCAAAAATTGTTGTGTATATAATTCTAATCCAAAAGTGGTAGGAGTGTTATTTCTGGTACTCCTGAGTCTGTCACTGAAAATGTCAAAATGTAGATGGAGGAGATGCAACTGGTACTTCAAGGTTAGAACACTCTTTTTCAAGCAAATGTATATTTGTATAAATGTAACACCATGTAAGAGTATTTCCTTTAGAATATACAGTGCCATGAAAAAGTATTTCTGATTTCTTCTGTTTTTGTGTATATCTCATACTAAATACTTTTAGATCTTCAAACGAAATACAACGTAAAATGAAGGCAACCTGCGTAAACACACAATAGTGTTTTTATTTATTTTTATTTTATTTTATTGAAGCTAAAAAGTTATCCAACACCTATCACCCATATGAAGATCTACCTAAAGTTTAAATCTGGTTGTGGAACCTTTAGCAGCAATAACTGCAACCAAAAGCTCTCGATAACTGGAGATCAGACTTTCACAGCACTGTGGTGGAATTTTGGCCCACACTTTGCATTGCAGAACTGCTTTAGTTCAGCCACACTGGAGAGTTTTTGAGCATGAACTGTCTGGCACAATTAGTTCAAGTCAGGACTTTGACTAGGCCACTCCAAAACTTTTTTTTTTTTTTTTTTTTTGCTGTTCAGAGGTGTACTGTCTCCTATGCTTTGGATCATTGTCTTGCTGCACAATCCAGTTGCGCTTGAGTTTCAACTTAAAGACTGAAGACCAGACATTCTCCTTTAGGATTTTGTGGTAAAGAGCAGAATTTATGTTTCTCTCAATTGTTGCAAGTTGCCCAGGCCCTGAAGCAGCAAAGCATCCCCACACCATCACACTTCCACCACCATGCTTGACCATAGGTCCGATGATCTTTTTGTGGAATTCAGTGTGTGGTTTATGCAGATGTAACATGACCCTTGTCTTCCAAACAGTTCCACTTTCGACTCATCAATCCACAGAACATTCTCCCAAAAGGTTTGAGGATCATCTAGGTGTGTTTTGATAAAATTCCGATGAGCCTTAATATTCTTCTGGGTTAGCAGTGGTTTTCTCCTCACCACTCTTCCATGGAGGCCATTTTTGCCCAGTGTCTTTCTGATAGTGGAGTCATGAACAGTGACTTTTATTGATGCAAGAGAGGCCTGTAGGTCCTTTTGATGTGATCCTTGGCTCTTTTGTGACTTCCTGTATGAGTCGTTGCTGTGCTCTTGGAGGAATTTTGGAAGGTCAGACACTTCTGGGAAGGTTCGCTACTGTGCCGAGTTTTTTCCATTTGGAGATAATGGCTCTCACTGTGGTTCTTTGGAGTCCCACAGCCTTTGAAATATCTTTGTAACCCTTCCCAGACTGATGTATTTCAGTCACCTTCATCATTTCTGGAATTTCTTTCAGCTTTGGCATAGTGTGTTACTGGGTAAGACCTTTTAACCAACTTCATGCTGTTGAAAAAGTTCTATTTAAGTGTTGATTTGATTGAAAAGGGTTTGCAGTAAGCAGGTTGTGTCTAGTCCAGCTGAACTCCATTATGAATGCAGTTTCATAGATTTGGGGAATTAGTAACTACTATTTTTTGCTTCAATGAATGAGTATTAATTAAATAAATTACTCAGGTTGCCTTTGTTTTATCTTAGATTTTGTAATCAGGACTTAAATCAGATTCAATTAAGTACTATTTCACAGTACTGTAAGTTACATGCATAACAGTTGACATGGGGAAGTTTTCCATGAGGAGACATTTACTTAATACTCTTAGGAGTCTCCCTACAGAGTCAACCATGTGTCAAACAAACAGAGATGAAGCTGTAACTTTACATTTTCTGACACAGGAAGAAGGGCTTTACTGTTTCTCAGTAGCATTGCAAGATGCATTTTTGTAATCTTATTAAATTAAAGAGAGGGGAAAAAACAGAGACCGCTGAGGGAATTACTGGAAGCACTGCTACTGTCACAGCTGCTATTATGCGTGTGATACCAGGAGGTTCCACAACATACAGTAAAATGTAGCTGTAAATAGATAAAAAATGAATAATAAAAAAAGAAAGAAATACGTGATGTGCCGTTATTGTTGGTAACTTGATCTGGTAAAAGGAATAAAACACTTCATAGTGGAAAATTGGTGTGATATGGCCAGATGTGACTCATAGCTCATAGAACATTACACACAGGTGCAAAGAACATGTATTGTTTTGTTACAATTTCAGGGGAATCCTAGCAAATTGAGAAGATGTAGGCAGTAATTCAGCATTTGAGCCGAGCTGGTGGTGTGCTAATGAGCTCTGGCACTGAGTGAGAATGCTGATGCCAGTGCAATATTAAGTGTGGCATCTTCCTCACGGTCAAACAGAAATTACAGGCTATTTGCATTCGCAGGCAGATGGCCACACAGTCTTGACTCAAGCCTCAGATTTAAAGATGAGCCTGGGTATGATGGCCAGGGTCTCTGGTAGATCCCTATGAAACAGCTTGGGTTCATTTTTTTTGTGTGTGTGTGTTATTGGCCAGCTTCAGTGACTAATCAGGAACAACGGTCTGGGGAATGCAATTTTCCTCACAAAGTTCATGTACTGTATACACAATAAGCATACACTGTCTTGCAAAAGACTTGTCAACCGTTTAAACTCTAGACAGTAACCCGGCAGATAATGTCCTGCAAACCATTCACGTTTTTCCGAAACCATTGAATCTCAAAACTTTCAATCAATTTCACCTGGCAGCAATGCTAATTTGTGCAAAATGAAATCTATTCCTTCTGTTTGACCATTCTGACCTTTTACAGGGTGTTAAAAGATGTAAGAAAATGTACACACATTAAAAAATGTGTCATGTGCAGCTTCACCTATTGTCTTTGGGGCAACTGGAATGAGTGAACAGAGCTGTAGGTCGAGAGCAACGCAAAATGAGCCACATCATAGTCAGTCCTGAAATAAACATTGTATCCTTTGCCTCACTATTTCCTGTATTTGTTTCACCATTATGGAATCTTATCAGTACAGTTCTCAGTATTTCACAGCACTATGTGCTGTTCTTGATTCTGGTTTGGTTAGAAGTTAATTAACTTCCTATAACAGCAGCTCTGAAAGAAGTTCAGAGTGCAAGGTTTATATTTATCCGCTCATTTGAACGCACGTTTTCGTTTCTATAGTAACAGCTAACACTATTCTCAGCAACTTCATAGTGTCCAGGAGTAATAATAGCATTAAAAAAAGCATGTCATTTAACCAAGAAAAACAAGAGTAATTGAGGAGATGTTTGTTTATCATATATGGAAGGAGTCTCCAGTGTCAGTGTTTGGTAACAGTCAGTCAGAGGTAAAGCTGAAACTTTAAGCTTAACGACACAGAGAAAGTTCAGGATATGGAGGGCTTTGTGGTTTCTTGAGATGATATTAACTTCAGGAAAGAGGTTATAGTTGTGAAACTATAAGTGACAACAGGAGCTAACTTGTTTGCACACAACAATAAATGGACAAAAAGTACAGTGTGAAAATATTTGACTTTGTGAAAATATTTCCCAGTGCACCAACGTGTCATGGACTATTTATCAATAATAGTTTGCCCAGTTACAAGCTGTCCAGATGATACAAATAAAGGCAAAGGGTGGCAAACTATTTAGGAGAAGAGAAATGCAGATCTTGTTCTGTTATTCTCCCTGTTATTCTCTCGATATTTATTAGAACTATCGTATGATTGTTTTTATTTTTCATAATGAAGAAACATCTGATTCACATGAAATGGGTTTTGTGTGTGTGTGTGTGTGTGTGTGTTGACAAGTCACATTCTTGTACTCCATGCACTCAATCGGTGAAGTGATTTTTAAACGTGTGCACCAATTATTAGATAATTACAGATGTTATACGTGCACGCAATTGCAAAATAATTGAGTAATTAATTGAGAATAAGTAGCCGAGATGAAACTTATTTCTCGTTATTTGTAAACATCAGCGTGCAGCTGTGCATGCTTTTACAAAACAAAATCTCGTCCAAGATGTGTGATTTTTTCAATTTATTCCTTGATACGATTTGTTGCGCTCAGACGAGACGTGCATAATGACGGAAATACCCTGTGGAAGTTTGTTTGTTTGCTTATTTATTTATTTATTTATTTATTTATTTTATTTTATTTTATTCCAAACGGCAATATGGAATGCTCGTCCTAATTTGAAACCGGCGCTAATATAACTACTATAAGTTCACGGAGCAAATTAGGGCACTGCAGGTAGGAAATGAAGAACGTGTGCAAAGATTTGCATACTGCATATGCACAGAGAGGAAAAAAAGCACTTCAAACCACTTCGTGGTGATCCTCCAAATCCAAATCAGCAGCAAATACTGTCCAATATACTCAAACACATACACACACACACACACACACACACACACACACACACACACTGTATGCCTTCTGTTAGATTTGAATAATGTCTTCAGCTTGCCGCCCCCACTGTGGGCCTGGCCTCCTACTCCATTACATATAATATGATATGGATTTCAGAGAGCGTAGGATAATGCCCGAATGCCCATGTGCTGCAGGGCCTTTTCAGGAGAGGTGATACATTTCAATAAATCCATATGCCATCAAGCGTGTCTCGTACTTCTGTATTTGCCTCAGACTTTTTTCCAACAAGTTTATTTTTTCTTCTTTGTTTAATATGCCACTTCTCACTTGCTCAGTTGAACTTTGGCTATGAGGCGGTTTGGCTGTTTGAACTATTTCACAAAACTTTCGATATTCCAGATGTGAATAATTCAAGAATTAAATAGAAAAGCCCAGCAGGACCAAAATCTTCACGAGGCTTAGGCAAGAAGGTTTTATCTCTGCAAATCCTGGGTTCAGTCTTTTAAAACGTAGCGTGATCATCTTTTTGTGGATCTTCTGGATCCCAATTTATTCACCTTTTAATCTTATCTTCTGACTCTCTTAATATCTCAGGTGAACGCATTCAAACCATGATAAATCCACAAAAAAAAAAAAAATGTTTGAAAGCCATGTTGGGTGGCGGCTGAAGTTTTAATCATCTGTTTAATAAAATCTAGAGATTAGTATAAATTCTCCCACTTCGTAGGAGTTTAGAGAGCAATGCTCTGCCAATATAGCAGCTGCGTAAAGAATTTCATCCTGCTTCCAAGTGTGAAATCTCAATTTTCACAAGATTTATGTACCACTGTGCCCATTAAGCAAGACACTGAAAAGCTCAAATGTTTTTAAAATGTGTTTTGAAGTCATATCTTTAAAGATCTGGCAATGATGCAAAGCTGGTTTTGTGAGAATTCCTCAGTAAACACACAGGCATCCATCCAAAGTCCGCTGTATGACAGTTGGAGGAAAATTTGGAGTATTCAGACTTTGGAGCATGCTATGTTCAGAGAAATGCTTTCCAATTAACCTTCACCTTCAGCAGATTTTTTAACAGCCTGCACTCAGTAGGGTGTAGAGGCACCAAAGGGACGGACATGCACGTATCAATCCATTTTGATACAAGTTCATGAAAGGCACTAGACCAGCAGGATCCGTCTAAAAGCCATATAAATGAGTCCATGTCTGGTGTGAATGTGTAAATTGAGGACTTATTACTTTACCCACGTACACGTGTTAAAGAACAGATACCTATTCATTATACGATAACTTAATGTACCAAAAACTCCAGTTTCGACTCCTACGCAAATCAAGAAACCTCTCCAAGGGTGTATACAGAACCCTACAAGTGAGTGCTTCCTTTTAAGATAGAGCTTCAACCTAAAAAAAGTTAAGAACCCTTAAGTATCCAATATACACTTTAAGAAACCCCTGTTCTAAGAGGGATAGTGACTTTGGGCAGTTATCGATCTTTATTTTTTCCTGGACTCTTTAATGATTCTCCAGTTTGTCACTCTGGGGAAAACCTTGAACCCATTTAGGAAGTTAAGAACCCTTAAATATCCAAAGAACCCTCATTGAAACCTCTTTTCAAATAGGATCAAAGACTTTGGGCAGTTATTATTGGCTCTTTTTTCCCCGTTATTCATTATCTTCTAAAATGGAAGACAATATAACAATGGAAGACAAAATATATCAATATTTTTTAAAAGGGTTACATAAGGAACGGTTCATTTTGTAACTCCAGAGGAAACACTAAAGGGTGTATATAGAATCCAAGAGTGTTTCCCTATCAGAAAAAATTCTCAATAAACCTTAAAAAAAAACCCTCTTTCAATAGAGAAACCAATCCATAAATGAAAGTTAACTGAACTTCTTAACTTCTACTTTTTATCCATTTTCAATAAGAACAAAAATTGCTTTGAGTTACTAATCAACTGCACTGCTCTGAATATAATCCTAACATGTCTGACCTTTTATCCTCTACTTTCTCTTTGCTTTAAGCACATACTCACGATATACAATAATCTCCCATCTTGATTGCACAAGTCTCTACAAAGAGACCTGTCACCGTTTCACACTCAATGCTTAAACTAGTCTGTGTCTCTGCTACAGGGTAACAGCCAAGTGTAAAGAGCAAAGAAGCGTGGGAAATGTAGTTTTAGATCAGAGTGGCTACTAAATGGATTGTGCAAGGCATTTTCAATAGCACAAAGACTGCCTCTGCCCATAGTCATTAGAGAAGACATTATGACTTTCCGGTCTGCACTGCAGACCTAAACGATAATGAAAGTTTTAAAGGTCTCGGTCAAGCCATTTCATCAACTAACTGACTCTGAAGAATGATTTCATTACCGCAAAATATGGAGAGTTCTTGAGAGTCAGGTCAAAGGAATTCCTGTGGATCAATGAAGCATCTATGAGTGGCAGCAAGTTCAGTAATGGCCTTCAGACTAATGAAATGTCCATTTAGTAACTCGTACAGTTATGTGGGAGATCAGTGGGGAGATCTACATAGCACGCATCAGCTGTGCCCCAAAAATAATACTTTACATTGCCAAACTGGTAGGTGGCAGTGCTGCAATATTAAAAGGGGATGGACTATTGAAATAGGGAGGAAATGTGTTCACGTACCAAACTTGGTAGAACATTCAAGGTTCTTAAAAAAGAAACAGGTCAGGCACTCAGTTCACCAAATGTGTTGGCATTATATTTTCTCAAAGCTTACTTTTCCCCTTTAACTTTATTATTTTCCACACTCGGGTGATTTGGAGCTCTGAGGCCTGATATGCACATGCTTCCAGCCTAGGCTCGGGATCAGAAGTGTCAGGTGATTTCACAGTATGATCTACGTCTCTGAGTGGTGGGTTCATTAGCACTAATGGCACATTAAATAAAAGTCAGGAGGAAATCGAGGCCCCGGGGTCTCTGGTGCAAGGGCAATTAAAAGAGGCAATCACAACATAAAAGCTGTTTTAACATGTGCTGAATGTTCACTCACCTTTCATACCTTGGGCTGTCACCATAGGCACTGATGGGTGACAGTCTTCTCCATTTATCAAATGATTGTAAAGGGAACTAGAAGATAGTGATGGCTAAGCAGTTAAGGCTCTGGGGCTGATAATAGCAAGACTGAGCGTTCAAATCTTGCCACCACAAAACCACTACCTTGAGTAATGCCCTTAGCCTTAATCTGCTTAGCTGAATTGTTATTTGTGTCAAATAAAAGCATCTACAAAATGACTAAATGTAAAACAAGTGACAAGTAAGCATCGCAAGGACTTGCAGGATGTTAGGATGTTTCTGAATACCAGTGATAATGTGAAAAAGGATAAAGTGTGAATAAATGAATTATCCGACATTGGTAATGGCAAAATGGCGCACTTACATAGCGCTTTTATCCAAAGTGCTTTACACTGTGTCTCATTCACCCACACACACACCAATGGTAGCAGAGCTGCCATGCAAGACGCTAACTTGCCATCAGGAGCAACTCTGGGTTCAGTGTCTTGCCCAAGGACACTTCGGCATGTGGAGTCACTTGGGACGGGAATCGAACCGCCAACCCTACGATTAGTGGACAACTCGCTCTACCACCTGATCCACAGCCACCTGACAGCTCAGTGAAGTCAGACAGACAATAGTCGGAACACATAAGGCAACCCAAAGACGATATCAAGGAACAAGGTAAGGTCACATAAACAGCAAGAAATAATGCATGAAATTTACCTAGCACAGAATGATTAGCAAGACTTTGCAGAGGAATTTTTATCGATATTTATTGAAAGCTGGCAAAGTGGTGGTGCAGAAAATACCATTGCTACTTCACAGTATCAGGGTCCTTAGTTCAGTCCTGAGCTTAGGTTGCTGTCTCTTCGGAGTTTCGCATGTTCATCCCATGTCCATATGGGTGTCTTCAATGTAGTTCCATTTTCCACATCACACCTGGCATGGTAGACGGATTGTCTATACTTATTACCCCTAGGTGTAACCATGTATGTGAATGTGTGTACATGCTGCCCTGTGATGGACTTGCATCCCATCCAGGGTGTATTCCTATCTCACCCCTGTCAGAGTTCCCAGGACAGGTTCCAGAGCCACTGCAACCGTGACGAGGATAAAGTGTTTACTATAGATGAAAGAACGACTGATCTAAGAGCTCAATGCAGTCAAGTAGGCAATGTTTGGTATACAAAGACAAAATCAAGGAACATGGCAAGGTCTTAAAAACAAGAATGAATAATGGCACACAACATTTACTTAACACAGACTGATTGGAGGAATGTACAAGTTTATATATACTTGGACCAGTAAGTAAACTGGAAGTGAGTAAGCGAACTAGGCTAGTACTCAGGAGACTAGCAACATCTGCTGGCAGGGACGGGTTGCCGTGATGGTTAATTTTGGACTTCGTTTTAATTAAATGATCTTGAGAATGCAAAAAGTTGCATCTCCAATGCAGAACACAACTACTATGAGCAGTAGAGTAAAGAACTTTGTGTATTCACGATGAGTCCAAATTATGGAAATGGACGGGGACTCTAATTTAGCAAATAGTGGACATGTTGCGGATGACTGGCAAAGAAAATGACATCACATGCTAAGTATGGGGAGGGAAGTAGTTGTTTGTGTTGTTTTGTTTTTTTGGTTACTCTTGGAATACCAAAATAAAACCAAGCTGAAACTCGCAGCACACATAATTATGCTTCGAACACCAATTAAAGGTTGTGACATCAGGAACAATAATGAATATTTATTATAATTTCATCTTCTTCGTGGGAAAACGACATTTAGAAACATTTTTGTCTTACTTTCTGTCCTTAAAAAATAACCCCGGTCAATATACAGTGCACACACATGCATTGTTTGACACAGCGCTGTATTTGTCCCACTCCAAAAGCTCAAGTTAAGAGGTTTTTAAAGCAACGCATCATCCAATTTGATTAATACATCCTTGCACCCACAAAATGCTGAATAAATCTGATGAAAATGTCGCTCAGGATTGACGAATCAAGATGGCATAGCTCCTGCCGTCCATTTGTTATGAGCAACATGGCTAGGACAAATTGAACTGCCCAGAAAGAAGTGATTCACAAAAAATTCTGGCAGGGGCTGTAAACTTTTTAAATGATGCTTTAACGCTGCAGACTTTCAAAGTTTGCTAGATGAGGGACAGCTGGTGTGCCTTTTCCCACATCTCGGAAATGACAACCTGATCACATGGACTAAAATGACCAAAGAATTATTCAAATAATGCCATCTTTGTTTCATCACGCTTCCTGACAATGAATTGGAGAAGATATTTTTTTGTGTAAAGCGCAAGTTTATCAAGCTTCCCACAGTCTACGGTTGCCAAACTCCATGTGAAACATTTGGCATTCAGTGAGCGCATTTAGACTTCTGTGAGTTATGGGTGGAAATTAGAAGGGCCACATCTTCCCTAACGATGTAGTTTCTCTAACAGCAGGCGATGATTAAAGAAAAATTCTACACTAGGCAAAGATGAGCTTTTGCAATTCGGAAACAAGTGAAAGAGAAGAAGGGAATGTTATTCTTGAGCCTGTCAGGGGTTATTTATGCATTGTTGAGACACTCATTAAAACGTTAGGCCACAATTAAGAAAGCAAGCATAAATCTATCTGCAAGCGGATGTTAATTAGTTTCCTCGGTGATCACTCCTGGAGTTATCTTATCCTGCAATATTGTGATTATGTACCAATTTGCATATTTCCACTCCTGAAACACCATCCAGTTTTTCACTGCCACGAGAAAAGTGATAGGATGTTCTGTTCTGTCTCAAATTGAAAACCCTATTTCAATTGCATGAACTTGATGTGAGCATCTTAGCCGTTATTAAGGATAATTCGCTGTCTGTATAAGTGTGCACTTGATTGTGTTCATATCACGTCCCAGCCTGAAATAGTTTAATAAAAATATGAAAATTACTCAAATTGGACAGAGTTTCCCAAGAGCATCAGAAGTAGAATGGCTCAGCAAGGCTTATTTTAATTTTTCTCTGTATTCAAAGCCACTGACATTTAGCTATACATGCTGGATGACTTTATTAGAGTTTATTCAAGATTATTTTTTTAATACATCTCTGCAGATATGGTAGATGTACCATAAAATAAAATAATAATATGCAATCCATCATTTTACTCAAAGGAGAATCAAACCTTGAAAGTACCCAAACTACTGCATATAGTTTTTGTGTGAATTCCTACACACACAAGTTTATTTATCAATTTTAGGAAGGAGTTTCATGGTTGTTCCATAGCAAAAATAACTGTAAACATCCATTCCATCTTCTATACCGCTTATCCTTTTCAGGGTCATGGGGAAACCTGGAGCCTATCCCAGGGAGCATCGGGCACAAGGCGGGGTACACCCTGGACAGGGTGCCAATCCATCACAGGGCACAATGACATACACACTCACACACCCGTTCATACACTACGGACACTCTGGAAACGCCAATCAGCCCACCATGCATGTCTTTGGACTAGGGGAGGAAACCGGAGTACCCGGAGGAAACCCCCGCAGCACGGGGAGAACATGCAAACTCCGCACACACAGGGCCACGGTGGGAATCGAACCCCGGACCCTGGAGGTGTGAGGCGAACGTGCTAACCACGCACTGTACGCCCATAACTGTAAACAGATAATGTAACGGTTTCATTTCTTATACGTTATAGTATCTATGTTACTATGTGAATATGTTATGTTGTGCATCAGGTAATTGGTTTAGTAATTCTTATAGCTGTTCTTTATGACAATATTTCTGGACCTCGCTGAAAGAACTAGTATTTGTTCTTGGTATAAGTTTTGGAACGGCCAGAGTAAGGCATTAGATATGTTGGTATTGGGCCGGTTTTGAATGACTATTTGGTTGCCTTTGCTACACAGACCTGCCGACCCTGAGCTGTGTATTAAATTTGTTAAATGGACAGCACACCATGTGAAAATGCCACAGACACAAATGAGAACAAAAGACCCACTGGACAACTATTTGCCAAAAAGCCAATTAAGGAAAAAGAGGGGGGAAATTGTACAAACCAAATGGTACAGCGACTACCAAGACACAATGAATCCATGACCAGAAAAATGTGAACCATGGACAGGTATGGAAAATGAACAGAGAATAAACATCCACTTATCTGTCCAGTCTTTTTTTTTTTAATTCGATCTTCTATACAATGCTGTGAAATATCTTCTGTTTTGGTTTTTATTTTTTTTTGTTTTGTTTTTCTGTGTGTGTACATACTAAACTGTTTCAGAAATTAAAACAAAATCGAAGATAAAACAAAGGCGACCTGAGTAAACACAAAATACAGTTTTCAAATGATAACTTTTTTTGCTTCAACAAATAACTATCAAATACTAACTGGACCTGTGTGAAAATGTATTTGCCCCCATAGTTACTAATTCCCCAAATCTATGAAACTGCATTCATAATGGGGTTCAGCTGGACTAGACACAACCTGATTACTGCAAACCCTGTTCAATCAAATCAACACTTAAATAGGACTTTTTCAACAGCATGAAGTTGGTTAAAAGGTCTTACCCAGTAACGCACTATGCCAAAGTTGAAAGAAATTCCAGAAATGATGATGAAGGTGACTGAAATACATCAGTCTGTGAAGGGTTACAAAGCATTTTTAGAGGCTGTGGGACTCCAAAGAACCACAGTGAGAGCCATTATCTCCAAATGGAAAAAACTCAGCACAGTAGTGAACCTTCCCAGAAGTGTCTGACCTTCCAAAATTCCTACAAGAGCACAGCAATTACTCATCCGGCAAATCACAAAAGAGCCAAGGACAACATCAAAGGAATTACAGGCCTCTCTTGCATCAATAAAGGTCACTGTTCATGACTCCACTATCAGAAAGACACTGGGCAAAAATGGCATCCATGGGAGAGTGGTGAGGAGAAAACCACTGCTAACCCAGAAGAATATTAAGGCTCATCTGAATTTTGCCAAAACACACCTTGATGATCCTCAAACCTTTTGGGAGAATGTTCTGTGGATTGATGAGTCAAAAGTGGAACTGTTTGGAAGACAGGGGTCCCGTTACATCTGGTATAAACCAAACACAGAATTCCACAAAAAGATCATCATACCTACAATCAAGAATGATGGTGGAAGTGTGATGGTGTGGGGATGCTTTGCTGCTTCAGGTCCTGGGCAACTTGCAATAATTGAGAGAAACATGAATTCTGCTCTTTACCACAAAATCCTAAAGGAGAATGTCTGGTCTTCATTCTGTAAGCTGAAACTCAAGCGCAACTGGATTATGTAGCAAGACAATGATCCAAAGCATAGAAGGTAAGTCCATGTCCTAGCCTAGAAGTAAGTGACAGACTGATCTCCAGTTATCAGAAGCGTTTGGTTGCAGTTATTGCTGCTAAAGGTGGCACAACCAGATTTTAAGTTTAACTGGGTAATTAGTTTTTCACCTTGGTGATGGGTGTTGGATATTATTTTTTTTGCTTCAATTAAATAAATAAATAAATAAATAAATAAAACTGTAGTGTGTTTACTCAGGTTGCCTTTGTTTTATGTCGTATTTTGGTTGAAGATCCGAAACGATTTAGTATGAGATGCACAAAAACAGAAGAAATCAGGAAAGACTTTTTCACAGCACTGTAGTATTTTTGAGTACTCCGTTCAAGCCAATGCAGCACACTGCTTTTTGCATCCGGACTGAGTTCCACCACTAGATGACCCCTGATCTAGTAGTGAAAATTAGCATAACACTCCAGGAATTCTCTTGCATCTTTTGTGCTATTCTTTTACATGTAATCAATCGACATTTTTTATTGTTTTCGTGATCAACAGTCCTTGCTGGATTATGGAACATCAATATAGAACATATAGTGTAATAAAGGGAGAGATGTATGCCAGAGGCTGACACTCTTACGATTAGATGCAGAGACATCACACGATTGTGATTCACACTGATCTCTCTGCAGTGGTCTTCAAATCCACACTGCTTCTCAAACAGCCCAGTCTCTTGAGGTCACTCCTCCTTTCTTGTTTCTTTTACTATGCCTGATCCTTCTGATTCTGTGTCCTTCTGCTGACAAAGAGCATAATTACACTTATACTTCTGAAGGGATGTTTACGTGGCATGTTGACAGCCTTTCATTCAACATGTCACATAAACACGCTGCTGTTGCTAGGTCTTATTATTTCTTCAGTTAAATCCTCATAAAACCAAACTAGCGGTGCTTTAAAGTGTGCACCCTTTGTCAATAATCTGTGTTTATAATCTTTTGTGTCCCTTTTATCTTTCATTGTTCGGTATGTTCAATCATTCTGTCATATCCATTCATATATCTTGTTTAGCACAATAGTACCCTCTTTATATAGCAGCATCATTTTGTGTCGTAAGTATAGAGAAGGTCTTGAAATAAATGCTATCTACCACATTTGTATAAAATGTGCGATTATCAATGTGGCATGTTCCCTTGTACTGAGGGGGAGGTGGAGGGGGGAGTGGAAAAAGATGTTTACTCAAAAGAGAAGGTGAATCAGTTGTTGATTGCTGTCAATAAATGTTTCAATATGTATATAAACGGGCGCACGGTGACTTAGGGGTTAGCACGTTCGCCTCACACCTCCAGGGTCGGGGGTTCGATTCTCACCGTGGCCCTGTGTGTGCGGAGTTTGCATGTTCTCCCCGTGCTGCGGGGGTTTCCTCCGGGTACTCCGGTTTCCTCCCCCAGTCCAAAGACATGCATGGTAGGCTGATTGGCATTTCCAAAGTGTCCGTAGTGTATGAATGGATGTGTGAGTGTGTATGTGATTGTGCCCTGCGATGGATTGGCACCCTGTCCAGGGTGTACCCCGCTTTGTGCCTGATGCTCCCTGGGATAGGCTGCAGGTTCCCTGTGACCCTGAAAAGGATAAAGTGGTATAGATGGATGGATGGATGGATGGATATAAAACCATCAGATGTTATTGTGCCTCAATTCTAGCAAACAGCCCAAAAAAGTATCAATTATTTGAACAAAACGAGAAGGAAATTATCACATTTTAAGTCTGCTTTCTAACTTTGTGTTGGCTTTGTGACAAATTTCTTTTTAAAAATGCCTTGGCTTTCAAACTACATTTTGAAATTCGTAAATGACAATACAACACATTAGTCACTTACTCATTCACTTCCATTAACTGCTTTATCCTATACAGGGTCACAATGAATCCAGAGCCTATCCCCGGAAGAGTGTGCATGAGTGGTGCCGTGACCCGGATACAGATCAGGGTTTCTGTCATCAAAACAAGAAGAGGACCATCCATCACTGTTTGGTGGAGCTGATAGCCCTTATACGATACCTCCATACTGCCCTTTATCACCTCTCAAACCCCACTGATTTGCCACCGTCCTAGGAATAAATAAATAAATAAATAAAAAACACCCTCGAGCTGTTTTTCCACTCGTTCTACTCAGAAATGCTGTTAAAGGATGCCGCTGAGGCTCATGCTACTGATGATTCTTACAGTATATTTAAAGCAACGTCATGTTGTAGATGTAATCACAGCTTTGAATTCTCGAGTGTTGATGTATATACCCCTGCTCTGTTTTAGAGAGGCGTCGGACTGAAGCAAGGTAACGTGTTTTTGTGAAATTGAAAAGTGCTCATGCAAAAATGCTGCATGAGCAGGACTGAGGTACCAAGGGGCATTTACACACCGCTAAGCACCAGCACTGCCTGAGTGAAACCAAGGAAAAGTTTCTCCATGAAGGACAGGCTGTGATAAAGTGAACACCGTACACATACACAGCTCAAGCAGACTAAAGTCACCTTAGGAGATAGTGTAGTGCATGAAATGTGAAAAGAAAAATAGGATAGAGAGAGAAAGACAGAGAAAGGGCAAGAGACAGGAAGAAAGCAGGAAAGGACAGTGACTTTGACTTTTAAATGAAAACATTACATTAATGGTTTACTTATTAAACAACATCTGTGCAAAATCATTGCATAGAAAACTTCCATTTGCATCATATTGTCCCCAAAGATCATTCAGTACAACAATAAAAGAGAGAGAAATTCAAGAAGCATGTTTGCTCCGTAATGCCGCCAAAGAAACCCTTAAACAGTGTCACAACCAGACGTTAATGTTTATATATATATATATATATATATATATATATATATATATATATATATATATATATATATATTGCATAATTTAATTAACACTTACAAAGGAGTCCAGGAGAGACTGCCTGTATTCCTCAGCTGACTCTACTGTTGTTCAATTAATTTGCATGTCACTGACTGCCAGCACATCCGAAAGGTGCCTCATGAGAGAAAAGATATATAATTTTATGTATATTAAGAATTTATCAAGAGCCAAGAAATTAAATAATGTTTCGTTTTTTTTTTAATTTTTTTTTTTTTTTTTTTAATCACGATCAGAGTGGTGAACTTGACTTGTGGATTAATTAAAAGTAAACCACAGAAACACATTTTCTCTGCTGGACCTAATTTTAACCGAAGAATAAATTATTCACAAGTAAAACTTTGATTAGGTGGTGGGTAAATTTGTAAACCTTAAAAATCAGCTGCTCTCGCAGTTCCTGTAGTCATTTTTAAAGGCTCCCGGCTAGTTTGGTGTGTTCCAAACTTAAAATAAGCTATTATAAATATGTGATGCCAGACTGTACAGGAAGTCCAATTATTAATCTTTAATATCATGCTACATTGGCTTATAAATGCACAATATGACATGGCATGCTGTTCCAAAATAAAAGTTCAACAATAATATACTTGTATGTATGTATGTATATATATATATATATATATATATAAAACCCCAGTTGGGACATACTGGCTTTCACTCTCCTTCTCTCACTTTGCCAGATTTAGTGTCCTACAGTGTTCCAGCACCTTCAGCTCACCAGAAGCATTCCTGATCCTGTGTGCTTGCAGGGACAGCCCAGACCTCACCCCCAGCACCTTCTGATAAATTATCTTTTTTTAGGGGTTTATCTTTTACTTGACAACACTTGTATACAAAGCTGTGTGCTTATAAAGATTACATCAAGCAAGCCTTGAACCATGAATCTTGTATATATACTTACCTGTTTACTTACCCACTGAGCTACCATCACCTCTGCATAACTGAGCTTTTTTTTTTTTTTTAGAGGTTTATCTTTAACTTGACGACACCTATGCACAAATCTCTTACTCAAAGACTTACCTGTTCACTTGCCCACTGAGCCACCATCACCACCTATAAATGCCCAAAAGAGACATCTGCTTATAAAGAAAGCAGGCCACCTGAGCCCGGCCTTGAACCATAACATCTGGACACACCCTTACCTGCATTTCTGCTCCCTGAGCTACCAACACTTGCACACAACTTCCATCCATCCATCCATCTTCTATACCGCTTATCCTTTTCAGGGTCACGGGGAAACCTGGAGCCTATCCCAGGGAGCATCGGGCACCAGGCAGGTACACCCTGGACAGGGTGTCAATCCATCGCAGGGCACATACTCGCATACACATTCACATACCCATTCATACACTACGGACACTTTGGACATGCCAATCAGCCTACCATGCATGTCTTTGGACTGGGGGAGGAAACCTGAGAAAACCCCCGCAGCACGGGGAGAACATGCAAACTCCAAACACACAGGGCCATGGCAGGAATTGAACCCCCAACCCTGGAGGTGTTGCACACAACAAAGCCTGTTTTTTTTTTAGGAATTTATCTTTTACTTGACAACACCGATACAGAACTAGACAACTGCAGAAAACAAGCCTTTTTTTGTTGTTAGAGGTTTATCTTTTAAGTTAACACACAAAGACATGTGCCTATAAGTAATACATTGCACCTGAAGCAAGCCTTGAACTATGACTTCCACATCTAATAAGCCACATACAAACATGCAAGTGTATTTTTTTGGTGGGTTTATCTTTTTCTTTCCATCACCTATATAAAAAAGATGTGTGTTTAAAAGGTCAATGTCTCACCAAAACCAAGCGTCAAACAAACCAGGGCCAGCAGACACAGACACAAACGACCCTGCTCACTGAGCCACCAGAGCCAACACACAACAATTACTATAGTACAATGCATTCCTTATGTCAAACCTCTCACCAAGGTTGTTAGGCATCAGGATAAATCGTTTAAAACGAGGACAACTTTTGTGAGGCGTCATGTATTTTGAGAGAAAGCATCCATGAGCTTGCACCTGTAGCTCAGTGAGCGTGTGTTTGTGGTGTTTGATACCCGAGTGAAAGAGACAGACAAAATAGAACAGACAGACAAGCAGTTTATTTGCATAGTTGTCGGAGATGTTTAATATGAAGCGAGCGTGTACCTATTCCAAAGACACAAGGTCATCTTAGTCTGTGTGAAATAGAACGGTGTCCTTTCAGATAGATTTGAGCAGTAATGAATTAGGAAAGAACAGAGAGAAATGTGTCCGGTCCAGTCTAATCAGGTCCACTTTAGCCTTGTCTCTTCTCTCAGGTTGTCTTGAAGGGTCCAGAGACAACATAGTCACCAATGACTCCATCCATGAGCCCTGTGCCTTTATTATGAATGAACCAACAGGGCACATTTTCTCCTTTCTTCACATCCTTCCTGAAGTCTTTCTGCCAGCCCCCAGAGTTGTACAGCAGACAAGTATTATTAACTTATTCTAACTATTACTAAGTCCTTACCTGCACCGTAATATATTTGTGTTGAAATGAAATAGTGATATATATATATACACACAGCATGTTTTATATGTGGGAGTGTATGGCTGCTGATGAAAATGGTTCCCTTGTATTTACTGGTGATGTGACTGCTGATAAAAGCAGCAGGATGAATGCTGATGTGTATAGGACTATATTATCAGCTCAGACTCAGCCAAATGCTTCAAAACTCATTGGACGGTGTTTCACAGAGCAGATGGACAATGTCCCAAACTTTTTTTTTAAGGCAAAGAAGTGAAATCACCTGACCTGAATCCAACTGAGCATGCAGTTCACTTGATGAAGGAAAAACTGAAGGTAAAACTCCCCCAGAACAAGAACTGAAGGAACTGAAGACAGCTGCAGTAAAGGTCTGGCAGAGAATCACCGAGAAAGAAAACCAGTCATTAACTGTAAAGGATTTGGAAACATTTACCATATTAAATCAAATGTTGATAAGAATAAGAAGTACTTAATGCTCTGAAGGGGTTGCTGGTCTGTTCTTACCTTGTGCAACATCCTGAAAAAGATCTGTGAAGCAACAGGTGACATGTCAGTCATGCACAATTATTTATTGAATCAAACATGAACAACTTATGGACTGATCAATGATAATACAGTCGAGTGCTATAGGTCATATTTCTCACACAGATGCTGTATCCGAAATCGAGCATTACCCTGCTACACAGTAGGTGAAAAGCAGTACGCCAGAGGGGTAGTATGTCCGAATTCTCAGTAGGTGAGAAATACCCGGATGGCGTACTACTTCCGGTGAGATTTTGCAGTATGCAACCGATGGACACTACGCGAGTCAAAAATCCCATAATGCAATGGGACTGCTGTAGATGAGCTCAGACAAAATAGTAGTTCTAGTACGTACTTTTTCAACGGCCGTGCGGTACGTGCTGTCAGAGTACGCGATTTCGAACACAGCCAGAGCCTTTCTGTCATGGTTTGCCTAATTGTGTCACTGTCACTTCCTGTTATGTTTCACACTCCACATCTAGTCTTAGTCACTTATATATGATTTTTGATATAGAAAACCAGGAGTACAAGAGTACACAGAGTCAATCCTGTGGTATTCATAGTGCCAGGTCAGAGCACAGCTCCAGGCCCCTGAACCTCTCTCTCCACTGATACCTTCAAGACGTGTTTTTCCTCCATTGCATATCACCAACACATAACCGTGCGTGCTTATAAAGAGAAAAATCTTGTCTTGTATTTGTTTTCACCACAGCCAAGCCTTGCACCACGGTCATCACTGTGAGATCCATTCGCACCTGGGCCACCAGAGCGGCTGCTTTGAGTTACACCTCAGCTCAAATCCTGAACAAAGTTCTGGAGCTTGGGCAAAGAATACAGTGTTGACATGAAGTTGACAAGAATGTTGTGGAGCTTGGTACATAGTAGATACACATTAGACCAAGAGCGTTAATATCAAACTTGCAGGAAGATAATCAACATCTTCTGACCAACCAGAATCGAGAATTTAACAGTGCTGCGCTATAAGTCAGAACACTGCATATGAGACAATACTAGAAGCGTTGTAGGATGTCCCATGATCCATCGCTGTCCTTCTCTCTGGGCAATGTCACCTCTGTTCATGCAATCCTGGCACATTGCTGGCAGGTTTGACTGAGTCATAAGGTGTCGCTTTAGTCCCAGCATCATGCCAGATGCTCCAATCAGCCCGATTAAGTGGCACTCACATCTGCGAGCCACTGGAGAGGACAGGGCACCTCTGGCACTTTTTGCTCCTAAACAAGGCATCTGGATATGTTAATCCACATAATACCTTAGGCAAGTGCATGACCTAAAAGCAGGACTGTACAGTGCAAAATTATTGGCACCTACTATGAGAAAGAACCTGTCATATTCAGTGTAAAGTGATTAGATGAAGTTTCTACTTGAAGCGAATCATCTCCCTAGATAGCTAGCCATTAGCTAAACCATATTTTAATGTTTGAAACCGACTTCACTGGTTTGTATTGAGCTAGAAAGCTACAAGGGGGAAACATTTACAGGCTAAAGATGGAAACAACACTATAGTAGTAATTATAAGGAGAATAGCATGAACGCGGCTATGTAAAAGTGGGTTAAATTCTGACACTACACGCCGATATTACGCTGTGATAAGTTTTTGAAAAAAAATAGGCTATAGTTAAAAAACTGAATATATTCCTGGAATTGGTAATATTATAGTATTATATACTTTTGATTGCCAATCAAAGAATGCCACCCACATACTGTAGTTCATCACTAAGTCATAAACCCCATTACTAAAAGACACCTATAATTATTCGAATACAATGTTTGTTTGTTTTTTATAACCAACACCACATTGCTGTACAGTATAACAATACAAAGGGTTATAATAGTAATAATATTTCTCATAAACTGAAACCTATATCATCATTCCAATGCCGGGGTTGTGCTGATCGCTTCAAGGTAACTGCATTGCTTTATTTTTTTAACGTTTTTTTTTATATTTTTTTTATGATATAAGAATACTTAGCTCAGAGATTTGTGTCCAGGCTGTTATAATACACACTCCCTCTACAGAACCCAAATGTAATTTACTTCTCCTCATATCCCAAATTCCAGTGCATTTGTGATTCTGCTTACACACGACGGAAAGAAAAAAAAAAAAAAAAACAATAATAATAATAATCTGCATGGCTTCATGTTTACTCAGAAAAGATCATCTCTCAATAATAATAATATGTAAACTATTTATATAGTGCCTTTATAAATCTTCAAGTCGCCCAAACACCATAGACTTTTCTTTTCTATATCGAATGATAAATGGCTTGATGCAGCAGTTCCACACGCACAAAAAATAAAAAAAATAAAAATCATTAGACAACAGAAAAAAAGGCACAGCTTTGTCTATATTTTTACTAACATCGTGAAATCCATATTCTAGGAATATGCTAATTAATAACACTTCCCCCTCATAGTATTACATGGTCTACATTTGCATACTGAAACATGATAGCATCTTAAATTTTAGGAGGCAATAATATATTTTTTTCATGATTTTCATAATTTCCATGCTTTTTACAAGAATGTGAGAAGAAAAAAAAACAATTCCAGTTTTCATACTCTGACCAATTTTCATATTCAAATTAATCGTCCTGATATGATTTAGATACTGAGCAAAATACATTTTTATAACAAATAGATTACAGCCATGCACAGGAAATAGAACTACACAAGAGACACTCTCACTTGTAAGCCTTATGTAGAGACTTCAGTTTAATTCCGCGAGCAAGGCGTATGTGACAGTGACAAGGAAAATACTCTGAGTCAACATGAATAAAAATCCTGAGAGGAATGATATGCTACAAACCACACTACAAACAAAAAGTTCGTGCCCAAGTGTGCTGTACCATTAAGCAAAAGTTTCACCTCATCATCAGGCCACATATATAAATCCAAGCGTTCATCGTTTTTTGCCGATAAAGCAGTTAATAAAGATAAACGAATGAATGAGCTTTTGATGTTGGTGTTTTTTCCCCTCGCATTTCTCCTTTTCTACCATTCAATACGCAAGATCTCAGCATTATTCTTCATTTAATGGAACAGCTTATGACTCAAGTCACTTTTCACTTGAGCTTGCATGTCATTTTTCAAGACAGATATATTATATAACTACAGAGAGGTTGGAATGCTTATCATCACCTAATGGCCTACTTGAACAAACACTTCTGCATCACGACCAAAACGGCACTTCTGCTCCCGGCTCACGCACTATAACAGCAGACACAGTGTCTGCAGGAACTCCTGAAAATGAACATCAATGATGTTCATCATACTCCAATCAGTCATAATATAAACGTAAAATCCCCTGCCTAATATTGTGTAGGTGCTGCTTGTGCCACCAAAACAGCTCTGACCATTGAGGCATGGACTCC